>NW_024573925.1:955262-1142769 GCF_900044065.1 Fusarium mangiferae
ATCGTATCACACTAAAGCACTAAATCGCGAGCTTCTCCAAGGGAATGGGTCGCCTAAGAAATAATTTGTGGATTTTACATTTGCCCCAGCTTTAAACACCTGATATTAACGAGGGATCGGGAACAAGAGGATAACCTGCAGCCAAAATATCTTAATTCTAATCTACACGAATTACACTGTAAGAAACATCTATTTTAAATTCTAGTTAATTTTAGTTGACCCAGCTGCTGGTGAAATCAGAGTCTAGTGACCTATTTCAAACCACCACTAAGCAGAATATCCTGTCCAGTCATGTATCCATTTCTTGCCAACCTATGACACGCATTAGATAATTAAAATCAGTGAGTTCAACGGGACTTACATGATGATCGCTTCACAAACCTCATTGGGTGAGCCGAGACGATGAACTGGAATAGATGCAGCAATGGCAAGGCCAGGATCAGTCTTTTTCAGCTCGTCCAAGTCACATCCTTTATCCCAGGTTCTACAACCAATATTAGCCAAGTTAATATTGGATTAACGGGAAGATCTTACTCTGAGATGGGCGGTGGGATCATGCCCGTTGAGCCAATCATAGCTGGCGAGACCTACATAAACTGTTAGTTTCACAGAGTGTGATAGATAGCTCGAAGAACTTACGATATTGACTGTAACGCCTTCAGGTGCCAACAAAGTGGCCAAATTCTGGCCCATCGAACTATGGCTTGTCAGCGTGATCACACGAGACCTTCTGTGTTACTCACGTCAGAGCACCTTTCGAAGCAGCATAATGGCATCCATTCAGCCCGCTTCCACGAGCAGCAATACTTCCAACTAGTATAACCCGCCCCCAGCCTTGCTGTCTCATACCATCAAGACAAGCTTTGGTAACGACAAACTGACTTCGGCTGTTGACCTCCATCATCTCATCCCAATCATCCTCTCCAATCTCCGCAACATCACGGATCCGTCTTCCCAAGCCGGCATTTGCCACTAGGATGGAAACTGCCTTGTGCTTAGATGAGACAACATCTTGGCTCAATAAGCTTGAAACCAAAGCTCTTGTTGACTCTCGTTGTGAAAGATCTGCATGCACAGGCACAAACAGCTGAGACGGGTATGTCTCACTCAGCTCTTGTGCAAGCTTGTCTGCCTTTTCTTTACTAGAAGAATAATGCAGACCAACATCACAACCTTGAGCAGCAAAGGCTCTCGCAACAGCGGAACCTATTCCGCCACTACAAGTCGTTAGTCTGGCTGACAATACACCTCCGACAAAATGGCAAAAACTCACCTTGAACCCGTCACCAAAGCCAATCGGCCTTTGAGGCTGTTGTCTATCGTCTGCAATCGAAGCGTCATCCTTGTATGGTTCCAAACTTGTTTATGCAAATCATGCAAGTGCTCGTTATTGACTTTACTTGCTCATCTTATAAAGGGCGAGAAGCTAAAACTTAGCTCTGCCGCTATTCCGAAGCCATTTACCATCGGCGACTCCTTTTTTCAAACACCGACGGCAATTGAAATTAGCTCTAACTAATGGATCCTGGAGAAAGAGTCACTAGCCATTTCCCCCGCAAACATGGGGTCCCCATGGAGTAGAGTCGTATTAAGCTTGGGAATGTGGGTTGGTCTTTATTAACCCATCCTCCGTCTCTACTTTTTGGATTCAATCTTCGTTCTCCACGATACAAGGCATATCAAACACTCTATTTCTTTGTTCTTTAGTCGATCAACTGTTCATCATGGAGTTGCAGGGCCAGAGCCTCATCTTGACTGTCAGTGTCTTGACGTCGTTGGGCTTTATGCTCATCGGTTATGACAATGGCCTAATGGGAGGTCTTGTCAACACTACGGCTTTCAAAGACACCTTTGATAGTCCCGATTCTGACATGATCGGCGTCATTGTCGCCATTTACGAGAGTAAGTTCCACTTCGCCAATGCACTATGTTGGTCACTGACAGTTACTAGTTGGATGTTTCTTTGGTGCTGTCTTCTCCTCTATCTGGGGTGAGAAGCTCGGCCGTCGACGCTCTGTGTTCGTCGGTTGCGTGTTCTTGATCATCGGTGCCGTTCTTCAAGCCGCTTCTTATACACGAGCTATGATGATCGTTGGTCGTATCGTCGCTGGCGTTGGCATGGGTACTGTCAACTCTACTGTTCCTGTCATGCAGGCCGAGTTTAGTCCTAAGTCAAGTCGTGGTATCTGTAAGTCTGGTCCCTGATCATGAGGAATCACCCCCTAATATAATATAGTTGTCTGCGCTCAGCTTTCGACTCTCAACTTCGGTATCTTCCTCGTTTACTGGATCGATTATGCCCTATCCTCCCATACCGGAAGCTATGCTTGGCGTGTTCCTGTCATTCTTCAGTGTGTTCCTATTCTGGCTATCATGGGTCTCCTGTTTGTGATTCCAGAAACACCACGTTGGTTGGCAGCACACGACAGGCCGGAGGAGTGCCTTAAAGTCCTTGCTCGAATCCAGGGCACTTCTACTGATGATCCTCAAGTTCAAGTTCTTCATAGTGTTATCACTCAGACTGTCGCATATGAGACATCTATTGGTGCAGGTTCCTGGAAGGATCTTCTCAAGGAAGATAGCATCAAGTCTCGCAAGAGACTTCTTTTGGCTTGCTTCCTGCAGGCGGCACAACAGCTCGGAGGAATTAACGCCATCATTTGTACGTTTAAGCCCTTCTTATCATGTTAATGAGCTATACTGATCATCTGTAGACTACTCAAGCACCCTCTTTGAGAAGAGTGTCGGTTTCTCTGCTCACATGTCAGCCCTCATGTCAGGTTTCCTCCAGACCTGGTTCTTTGTTGCCTCTTTCATTCCTTGGGTCTTGATTGATCGCATTGGACGAAGACCTCTTGTAAGTATAGTGAAATACTCTCCTTATACACTAAGCTAACTTGATAAAGCTCCTATCCATGATCAGTGTCATGGCTGCCACTATGGCTGTCCAGGCAGGTTTGATCTACCAGGTCGAGAACAACACTTCTACAGCACACGCCGCGGGTATTGCAGCTGCAGCTATGTTGTTTGTCTTCCAGGGTGCCTTTACCATTGGTTTCCAGGCCACAGTCTGGGTCTATCCGTAAGTCATGCTCATACCAAGCTTTATGTTTCAATACTAACAGGTTACAGCTCTGAGATCCTTCCTCTTCGCCTCAGACAGCGTGGTTCTTCTATCTCTACCGCTGCTAACTGGATCTTCAACTACGTATGTCACCCCTTTCTCCAACACATAGCTCTGCTAACTCTTTTCCAGATGATTGTTCAAATCACTCCCATCTCCATTGATAACATTGGCTGGAGGACATATATCATCTTCGCAGTCCTGAACAGTCTCTGGGTTCCTGTCATCTTCCTCTTCTTCCCCGAAACCAAGGGTCTCGAGTTGGAGGATGTTGACCACCTCTTTGGTGGAGAGGACATTATCAGCCAGGTTGATGAGAAGACAAATGCTGCTGTTGTCATGATGGAGACTGTTGGCAACAAGACTGCTGCTTAATCTACTCAGAATTACTATTGAGAGTTGAGAGTTGAGGATATACTATTCACGAGAGTTGTAAAATAGTCTGGAAGATTTAGTTGACGGCTCCAGAGAGGATAAAGGAGCGAACAGTAATCAATGTCATTGATACATCTTTAATGATGTCATTGGAAAGTTACATGAATAGCACTTACTGCCAAATAATGCTTGATTGGGCGTCCTATCGTTCATATGCACAGAGTTTACGTATTCTCGCTGCGTGGCTTCGGCATATGAGCCACCCGCTGCAGACATTTCCGCATTGGGAACGGAATTAAGTTCAGCATTAGCCGCTGAGGGGTAACGGCACGTAACTCAGCTCAACCTCCAAATTCCAGAGCCCGATGCCCCAATATTTGTTGTGTTATGCCATCCTCTTCTTCATATCCCGCTTGTCTAGCTACCCCAGCACTTCAACCTCGGCATACAACCCTGACTACCACTCGGCATAATGTCGTTCAAGATTTACAACGAAGGGGCCAGTGCCATCTTTGATGCTTCTTCAACAGTCGAGGTGATTCACGAGAATGACCAGTATCCCTTCGCCCACGAAGCTGGCGTCTTCATTCCAGAAGAAAATGCCCTGTTCATCACGAGCAACCAATTCCCAGACCCTACGACCGGCCAGAAGACGATCCAAATAAGCAAAGTTCAACTTTCCCCCGATGGGAAGTTCATCGGCTGCGAAGAGGTCAACGCGCCTGATGTTATCATGGCCAATGGTGGTGTGAACTACAACGGCGGCGTGCTATTCTGCTCGCAAGGATCCCTGACTACGCCAGGAGGTCTTGTATTTATGCAGCCTATCGCTCCTTACAGATGCGCAGCGATTGTTACGTCGTTCTACGGGCGAGACTTCAATTCTCTGAATGACGTGGTTGTTCATTCTGATGGCTCCATATGGTTCACAGATCCAATTTATGGATACGAGCAGGGTATAAGGCCAATCCCCCAACTACGAAACCAAGTCTATCGATATGATCCCAAAGACGAGTCGATTCGAGTTGTTGCAGATGGATTTGGCAGACCAAACGGTATCTCATTCAGTCCTGATGAGAAGGTCGTCTACATCACTGATACGGACTGGATCCACGGCGATGGAACTACTGATGACACCCGAGCGAGGACCATGTAAGTCGCCCGACGTCACAGCGCCACGGAGTTAGCCTGCTAATAATACAAAACAGCTACGCCTTTGACCTATCAACCATCTCAGGTGAACCATTCCTCACAAACAAAAGAGTGTTCGCCATGGCAGACACCGGAATCCCCGACGGCATCAAATTGGATACGAACGGCAACGTTTACAGTGGCTGTGGCGATGGCGTAAATGTCTGGTCACCAGGTGGCGTCTTACTTGGTAAGATTCTTATTTCTGGAGGCGTTGCGAACTTCTGTTTTGGTAGAAATGGCGAGTTGTTTATGCTGAACGAGCACAAGATTTGGAGAGCTCAGCTAGCCAGCGGTGTCAAGGGGGCGCTGCTCGGCATCTGAAGACTCGGCATCTGAAGACATGTTTACTTGGGGGGACTAACGGCGGCCACAAAATTGTATTCATTATTTTTATCACTTTAATATCAAGGCACATGATTCTTCATGCCATGTGCTCGCGTGCCGATAGAAGCTTGACCATTTATGGTGGCATTTGCCGTTTGCCGATCTTCGGCCTCTGCTCCGGCATCTGAAGCTAAAGCCGGCCCGTTCCCCAAACAGTCTCAGTAAATCACGAGAGCAAAACCCGATAGCGAATGCCTCGGCTCTTACATCGTCCGGCAATTGAAGCTCGGTAAATGATATACCTATAGATTCTTACCCCAAGTCACTGCTCTTCATACGCCGTCGCCCATCTCAACCTACTCCAACAAGCTAACAACACCGCGGGGATCCAAGTCGTTCTTCCAGAATCAATCTACTATCACATACACACACACACACATAGCCATGTCTTCCCAAACGAAAAAACAGCCCAGCAAGGCTCGAGTCCGCAAATCAAGAAGCACAACAACCAAGCAGCTAAAGCCCAAGAGCACAGCGCTATCATCATGTCTATTCTGTCTCCGAAACCGCAGAAAATGTGTACGAGTAAACGGACAAGCACAGTGCTCTGAATGCACAGCTTTATGCCAGACTTGCCACTGGCCGAATGCGCAGCAGAACCGTGAGTCGACAACATCAGATCTCTTGTGACTCTTCTAATATCAATGGCAGTTCATCAACTATTGCACGAGAAACAACAACTATATCTTCAACGGCGGTCGCTATCAAAAAGCCTACTAGAAGGCGTCAGAGACATGGAGTTCTGCTCATCGACGATAGAGACACAACGGACTTTGAAGAGGTTACTGGACGATATGGTTAATGTGGAACAAAGGGCATTCCAGCTCGAGTCGGAGGAATCAAGACTTTGGGGGCTGAGGCTCAGGGCCCAAGACAGCGATGATATAGATTCGGAGGACTCGTGTTCAAGTGGGATTATGTCTGAGCCATCTCAGAGTCTCGATTATAACTTTGCTTTTCCATGGTTAGATTAATATCAAGATATCTACAAAGGGGTGGCATGCATCGACATAATCTTATAACTCCACCAAGTCCAAAACAATAATCTAAAAATAGGAAATAACTGAGGGCATTGAACGAGGTCGAGAGCAATGGATCAAGAGCTAGACTCCTGGAAAAGAGCCTGATCACCCCCCACTTGACCAGGATCCGGCTCAAACGTCTCTTGTGCACTGTACCAAGGAGTATTCCCTGCCCCAGGCCTCGAAAAGGGACCACCCCCAATCTCTTCAACGCTCGCAGCCCCGGCGACATCATGATACGAAAACCCGTAGGTGTCAATAAATTTAAGACAGTCAAGATCTTCCCCAACTCCAGTTTCTGACTGGTCGGCAAATAGTCCTGGAGTCGGAGTGGTAGTGTTGTCGACTTCCATCACCACACTAGGCTGAATTCCGTTGAGTCCATCTTGATCATACCCAAAGCCCCTCGAAGTAGGTGTTTGTGATTCTTCAGGTATGTAGTCTTTCAAAGCCGAACCGGATTGTGATTGATCAACTGCTTCTTTTTCGGAAGCTACGTGGGCGATAATCTCATATTTGATAGGGTGATCACCCAAAATCTCGCCTAGTAGTTGTCCACGCGCACACCTCGTCATTGTTGGCCATAGATGACCAAGTCCAGACTCATGTATCATTTGATGAACCATATCCTGCACATATGACTGACGGAAGTAGTCGTGGCATTGAGCCAGTTCCCTCTCATAGTCATCATCGAGATAGGGGCTCGAAGGAATCGGTTCGTGGGGGAAGATAATCTTGAAAAGCCTCTCCCATTGCTCTCTTGAGGTCAATCTGGTGTTAGATCTCTCATTGATAGCAGTTGCCATATCTCTCGTGATAAGCCCGACTGGGGGTGGGCGTGTCGGACAGCCGAATAGACGTTTGCATACTTTCTCATGCTGAGTCAATTCCTCTGGTCGAAGGTCTTTGAAACAGACGCAGCAATGATGGGAGAAGTGCTTCTCTTGGATGTGTTTTCTCAGGCGATATATATCCCTGAGTTTCTTGACACAACTCTCTCTGTATTTTATGGGATTCCACTTCATGAAAGGACAAGCCCAAAGGAGGTTATTTTCGGAAGATGCGTTAGTAGTGGACGAGTTTTGCCTATTGCCGCTAGATTCTTCATCCTCACTCCCTTCGTCTCCGTCAATAGTCTGACCTCTGCGGCCGGTCGACTTGACAGCTTTCCGTACAACTGTTGCTCGAGTTTTCTTGGTCGAACTGCTGGAGTTTCGATCAACTTGCATACGCTTTGCCGCAAGAGTCCGTCTTTGTGGCGCATACGACCTGTAGTAGTCGTCGGCAAGTGTTTCCACTATCTTCTTGAGAGTTTCCTGTACGGCAATCTCGTCCTGAGCAGGCTGGCTTGCGTCGATGAATTCTCCTCGAAAGGCGGCTTCAGAATGCGAATTATCGCTGGAACTGGAGCTTGTCGCGGGTGTGATGTCCGAATTCTGATCAAAATCTTTTCCATCGAGTTCACCTAAACCTACGAAACCTCCAACGCCAGCGACATCATATATCTGAAATACGTCATGTCCATGATCGAATACTCTTTTATGAGGAAATGACCTCTCGGATATCGAAAAGCCATGCTCTGAACCCGGGCCGCCTCTCGAGAACTGGTCATCGCGTGTCGCGGGCAGCTCCAGTGGCTGGCCATCAAAACACAGGCGGCCATCCTGCCATGAAAATTCAGGGATCCATGTCAATGTGCGGTTGACAATTGGCTGATCAGTCAGACTCTGTATCACCTCTTCGAGGTGCAAATTGCTTGCATGTGAGACACTCTGGGTTGGAGCAGTGTAAGAAGGTCCTGAGTGTGAAGGTTCAGAAGATGACATGACCTCTGCGAGCTCTGGTTGGGGCAATCTGGATGGAAGAAACGGCAGCATATCTGCCTGTGTAACATGGTTCTCAGTCATTTCCCAGGTCGAATCAATGGAAGGGTCGCCATCTTGCCCATCACCCAACCCTAAGAGTGAAGGGCCATGGGCCAAGTCTTCATCACGGGTAGTCACACCATTGGTCGCATCTCGGATCTAAGCTCAATATATCAGTATCACTGAGTTGTATCATGGATGTATGGTCAAAATGGGAGCAACTCACTCTCAGTGGAGGCTTTGTTGGAGTTATATCACCAGCAGCACCGCCAGGATTGGTGGAATCCACCGAGTCAGACATATTGTAGGTACCTCAATATAGATGTTCAAGGCACTGCAAATGTAGGTAGCCCAGGAAAAAGTATAATTAAAAGAATGGGAGAGGTGGAATTCATTTTGCGACAGTTCAGCTTCTTATGGTAAACTGAATTCAAAATTTGTCGATTTTTTTGCCTGTGTCTTGGATGTTTTTTTGAATTGAGAAACCCTGCAGAAAGCATTGGCTGTCATGACTCCAAATCATATCATCCATTCCCGAAAAAGCAATGAGGCTTACAACTCATCATCTCATTGGGAGAGGACAAGCAGGCTGTATAAAGTGCATGTGCACGGGCTGACCGCTTGATACTTGAAGTACCCAAGAGAGCCTCAGCTTCATAACAATCACATCATGTAATCAATATGGGTACAATCGAAGAGTTACAAGTCATGAAAAAGCCAACCAGTGATTAATTTTCACATTGGCACTGCTGCTGTGTAATCAAAATCAAGTAAATACAATACAACTCCGGTACCCAAACGCGTGCTCACATAACCCGCCATGACCTCTATGCACCTCAAGACGAAATCTATAGCAGGATCCGTATCTTAGATACCCTATGGCCACTGAAAAGTCTCGAATCCGTTCTCCATTTCCCAGCTGAGAATAACAATCCAAGTCTCTTCGCCATGTCATCCAGCCGATATCTGTTGCCACTTGCGTCCTATCCAACCACTTTAGCTTGGCCTGATCAAAGCCCGCTGATTCTCTGTGAACAAGATAGTCGATATTCCGAGAAGTATCAATTCTCCTGTTGATATCGTAGATGCCAACCCGCTTTATCACTGCGAATGGCCTCGATGGCTCTCTGAATGCCGAAGACAAGTTGTCGTGCCCCAGGAAGGAATATTGCTGATCATCTTTTCGCATTCTCGTTGGTCGTTCTCATTCTTCATATTAAAGCATGCTACCCGATGGAAATGCTGACTGGTCTCATCCAATGCGTAACTGAAATAGAGGGAGGTTGTGTTCCGATTCACCACGAGACCGTACATAAAGCTATTGAGCCCTGGGTCAGTCCATCCGCACGCTTCCAAGCGGCGGTACAGTCTATCGACCATCCTGATTTCAATGGAAGCGCCCTGAAGACAGTTGAGTTCTGGCTCACCAATAGTGTCACATAGATTTCCGAAGTGGTATCCTCACACGAAGGTTCTAAGACTTCTCAGACTTCAGAGTTGCGTAAGGGGATAGAGGTTTCTTGTGAAGATTTTGAGGTGAAAATATTTATACTAGGAGAGTAAAACAAAGCTGCTGAAGGAATAGGTTTGGTGAATGCAAATCTTTAACAGAATGGGTCACTATTCACTAAGTTAGTAGGTATCAAAGAAACACCCAAATCATACAACGTCACTTGTCGGTATGTCTTTCTTTCATAATACGCTACATTTATCTTTCTATCACAGGAAACAAGCTTTCGAAAGTCGTTATAAGTGTACAGCACGAATGATACTATTATGAGCTACCGGCGACAGCACGAGTCTCTGGTTCACACCATGGATCACGAGCCAGTCCATCCGGCATGTTTTTAGATTGTCCACAGATTGTTTACTGCGTCAATGGCTTGTGCTAACTCCACGGGTCCCTGTGTTGCAAAGTTCATGTTGTGCTATTTGCTACAGGTTTAAACCACATATTGGGGTAGGCCGCTACTTTCTGTCTGATACCTCGCTTTGTTTTTGGCAAACAGCCTGATACACCGTCTCGAGGCTACAGCGGGCTCTGATAAGCCTCAGGATAGCAACAGCGTCCTCCAATTTTCCAGCATGCATGAACTCTATAATGGAAACATACATTGCTGTTTCCTGCTCCACAACTTTGATTCCCTCCACAAGCTCAGCTATCGCTACCTCGATGGGAACCTCCAAATTTTCTATATCTACCGGTTGATACTTCATATTGAATTCGCTATCGGCAGGGAGAGTTATACTATTAAGCGATGAGTACCGGAACAAAGGATGGCAACTTAATATTAGCGCTTTAAGAACCAATGGCAGCTTCTCTGATTTGGGATCGCGGTGATCATGAACGGGGCATTTCAGAGAAACTTGTCTTACTTACTTCAGGTTCCTTCTCCTAAATAATAAGTTCACCAGGAAAGGTCTCTGTTACTCGGCTGAACGATGCAGTAAAGACTGCGAGGTTTGGTCAAGAATAAAGCGATATTGAATTTATGAGAGTGTTGTAGATTGAGGTCCAGAAGTCTCATCGAATGGTGGAGAGACGTCGTCTCAGGAAACGAGAAACTCAAGCGGGGATGATTTATGTAAATGATGGGTGACCCGTGTTCATAAGACGGGCAAAAGACGGCATACTTAAAGGCATGCGCCTCCAGGCCCCTAAGCGTTACACCACTTATGTAGAGTTTACAACTCCGGGGCTTCTGATTAGACAACTCGCTAGGACGAGTGTTGTTGCAGAGGGCAACCTGGACTGTGATTGGCAAGCCATGGCGGAGGGTAGTCCGGGACTCTCTCAATGAAAGATATAAAAAGAGCGGGAGCAAGAATGACGTAATTGAAAAAAAATATCTCAAGTCAATATTCATTTCTTTTAAACTGGTAAGTTGATTTTTTCCCCCTTGGGAATCATCTTCTCTTTGGTGTTCCTCATCGCTGCACAAGTGGTTCTACACCCAACAGCTCGGTCACGGGTTCTAGCTATCAAACATAGTATACATTGGTGATTGAGTTTTCAACAATCAAACGGCGTAATTGGTTTAGTGGTAAAATTCTCCGTTGCCATTCGAGCAGCGTCGGGGAGCCCTGGGTTCGATTCCCAGATTACGCATTCAAAGTCTTCTTTTTGGGCGATTTAGCTTTGGGCTGTGTCGTATGTATTCTTTTTGGTGGTGGTGTGATGTTGGCATTGACTGGTTGTTGAAGCATGGCTTTGTTCTTCGGTGGTCGAGATTCTGCCAAGAGTCCAGTGGTAGCAGTGCAGTCGCAAGTCGACTGTTCCTGCCTTGCCAAGACTTTTGCTTCGCCCACCTTGTGAGGCAAACATCGCCGATCCCCAGAATGAAGTCACAGAGCATGTCCCTTGGGGCACGTGTACGGACATCAAAAGCAGATCTGATGGCAGTGGTCTTAATGAAGCGGATATAAGCAGCATCAGAGAAAACTCAGCCACCTTCTGAGATAGGAAACGGCCGACAGATGAGGAAACGATACGAATAGAGTTGCAGGTTTCCCGCCTTAAGCGATTGGCTACAGCGAGGTCCCATACGCCACATTAGCCTTGCCAGGCTAGGCCAGGCAGCTAGAGCCTAACAAGAGTGCTGCACACAAGGTTAATTTTAGCATTGTCTCCTGTTTGAGGTGACGAGCGGTGTATTGGTTGTATGCAACGGTGAGATATGGCCCAGACTATACACTCACGAGGAACGTTGCATAGAATGTCAGACAGAGTCATAAGTGTAAGCATTTAACCTCTTCTTCATCTTTAGGCTAGACAACGCATTGACCTAGACCGCAATGAACCAACAACCTCAGTGGAGATACTCTGGACCCTCGCTTCGCTTCTGCGGCGCGATCAACCTGGAGCGCCCACTCAGCCTTGCCAGGGGTGATCGTCTGAATCCTCCGCCAAGATCGATCCCATTCTCCTCATTGGATGCTTCTGCGGTTCCCATTAACTGTGCCTCGCAAAATTTCCCTTGGTCTGGCCGGTGACTCTTTGCCCAGGCGGAAATGGCACGTTGTAGCGGCCATGTCCCAACTCATCACATCGTGAGCGTCAACTATAAGTAGTCTGTGTCCTCACACGTTATTAGGATCATAATCCATAAAGCATCTCTCCAAGAACATCTCACTTATTCACTCTCGAATATAATCGCTCGCTTACAACAAACCAACCACCAATATGCAGACCAAGTACATCTCCCTCCTCGCCGCTGCGGCTGTTACCACCGTCTCTGCCGCTGAAGTCAAGCGCGTTGACGTCGTTCACATCTTCGAGACTCTCCACGTCGGCAAACACATTCCCAGCTTCACCCCCAACAAGCGCTCTGTCAATGCCATCTTTGAGCGTGACGACAAGGAGGAGTGCCAGAGCTCTGCCATCTCTATCCTCCGAAGCGCACCCACTGCCAACAGAGACCTCGAGTCCTGGGCTCTTACTGCTGAGACCACCGACCCTTGCACTCTCACTGCCCCCTCTTCGCTGTCTTCCGATCTCTTGAGCTATATGACCGCCGTGGTCGAGTGGTCTAACGAGAAGGCCGATGATATGCGGGAGATTGTTGACAAGTGTCTTGATGGAGAGGACGCTGAGGACGCCGAACTGGGCGTTTGCTCTACTCCTGGAACGATCATCTTTACTGCTGTTACCACCACACAAACTGTCCAGCTCAAGACTGTTCTCGAGACTTTCGCTACTCCTGGTGCTTCTTCTACTGGCAGCGCTGGTGGCTCTGATGACACCGAGAAGACCAACGCCGCTGCTCCTCGTGGCGCCAACTTGTTCGCTGCTGTTGCCGCCGTCGGTGTCGCTGGTTTCATGATTGCCGCTTAAGGGCTTGATTCAGGCTTTAATGGATGGGTGGATGCTTAATGGATGAATATGCACATTATGGACTTGTCATGTTTAGATGATGGATAGAACGGATTGACTTTTGTATGATATCCCGTGCAGAATGCTGCACTTTACTTTAGACTATATATTTAATGGTTACCTATGGGATGTTTCATTTTGCTGTACCCTCCCTGACTTTCTCGATGCTTCTCTGAAACGCAGCTACCTTTCTTGTCGGCTCAACTCTTTCATTTCCATATTTAGGTACCTAGATACCTAAACAATGATCATGTCCCTGATTCACTCACAATTCAGCAGGTGCTCTTTCGGCCTGGTTAGGTAGGTAGCTTTCATTGGATGATCCAATCTCTGATTGCTTCCTTCTGGCGAGATCCCCCCCATGTCTAGGTGTCTGCCTGCCTTTTAGTTTATACAATGCCATCGCGAGCCCCTCCACCTTCTTACAACTCCTCCTACGCGATGCCCGCGACTTTGCAGCCCTATTCTACATGCCAAACCTAGAGAGTCTCTACTTCAATGATTTGCGCTACAATTCATTTGACGACGCAAACAATATATACTATGATGTGGTTGCCCTGTATGACTTCCCATGCGGCACTTCGAGCGTCAAGCATCTCTTCATAGATGGCGCTTCGGGCATCTTTGCCAATTATTACCGAGCCATAGCAGATGCGTCGAAGAAATCAGAATCGGTCGTTTTGAGAGTTGCCAGTGAACACCAGCAACATCTTTACGACGTGGATATGTTCGTGGGCTCGCTTGCTTTGAGTAATGGGAAGACACTACAAAAGCTCATCCTTTACAACCCGCGCGGTATGCTCGGCGATCAATACGGCAACTATCTACTCGATGATCTTGACGAATTTCGAAACTTGAAGCTGTTTACGTTGTCGGTTTACGACTTAGCGCTTGAAGAGCTTTACCTGATGCATACTTCTCCCAATGTAGAGCAGCTTGCGGAATACGTCTCTGGCTCTTTCCCTGCTAGTACTGAAGCTCTTTATATCTGGGGACGATCGGACGAGTATGTGGACGTCCCAGCATCTGACGATATGCCATCAGATATCCTCGACTCAACACTTGCGTCACTCATCGAATCTGGCGTTCTTGAGAACCTTAAGGTCGTCTACCTCGCGGACTTTGAGATGCTACAGATCGCTTTTGAAGAAGACATCGATGGGGATATCAAGGACACGGGCCCAGAGCAACCAATTCTGCAAAAGTCTGTTGCTGCAGGACTCAAGGCTGGTGTGCATGTGTGCACGCTGATGAATAGAGATGATGGCGGTAATTGGAAAAGCTTTCCTGCAAAGCCGGATGGGTTTGACCTGAAGACTGGTCCTTGCTATGGCGAAAGGCCCGCATCGTGGAGGTTGAATTTGCAGTCTGGGGAATGGGGCCCGGATTGTGAAGGCTGCGGAGAGTGTATGGACAGCTTGGCTGTGTATCCTGCTGAGTTGTGGAAGCATTATCGTTCATGAGAAGATGGTATGACGAGTACCAGCAATTGTAGAAAAGGTGGATGGCCTGAGGCTTTAGCCTCGTAGTACATGTAACGCATGGATACCATGTTCATCAAGAGACTCACGATCGAACTGCCGGTTAAGGCGTGTGCCTCAGCGTTGCAGGTGTGATGTCAATGAAGTCCAAGATGATATCAACGATTAATACCTCGCCTCGAATATGATTCAGCTGAACAGGCATTAGTATCAGTCCATGACAAATCCATTGTCTCAACTCACCATCTTAGCCTCCTTCACGATCCTCAGGGCCGCGCGTATGACGCGTCTCTCACCACCCTCAATTGCCCAACAAACATTCTCTTCTCCTCTCTCATATCCTGGTATGCCACGGTAAAATGCATCAATCACTCCCCCTCATACCCCATCGCCCTCTTCCACCAACCCCCCAAGCCCCTCTCGTCCATGACCCTCCCAAACTCTCTTACCGACTCGGTCTCATCAAACCCTGACTTGCTTCCTACGCCCTCAGCCCTCGCAGGCTTCGCAACACATTTGAAGTCTTTGTACCGCAGCGCTTGTACTGTAGATACCCACTCTGTCAAACCAGCCTCATCGCGCCCCTCTGCAAACATTATCCCCGGTGATCCGCCGCTTCGCACATACAGCCAGTCCACGTTTAGTTGCTGTGCCGCACGACGGACGCGTGAGAGCTTTTTGCGGGATGTTATATGGTGGGTGCGGATTAGACAGTTGAAGAGTGAGGGTGTTCGTGACATGATGACACATGGTGATGTTGGAGAGACGTCAGTGAGGAGGGTCTTGATATCACACTCGGACTTTTATGGATCCGATGAAAAACACAACCACATCACAAGAAAACAGAGACAAAATGGTATAGAGAGTAGTCAACGTAAAATTCATCCTCGTATGTGCACATCTAAGGATATAAACCTAGCCTAAGCAAACCAAACGCCTTCCTGGTATGTATCGTATCCTCCGCAGCCGAGTCAAAACATCATGACATGACCAACATCAAAGTTTGTTTACATACACGTACGTTATTCTTATTCAGCAACATCAAGTCCCTCAAACCCCCAGGGACTCCTCGTCATAAATGGGTATAATGTGAAAGCTAAACGAACTTTCTCGTTCCCTGCACGCCAAAAGTTCGAGCCAATTTGCGCTGCGCCTCTCGGCTTAGACACCTCGGAACATGCGCACCACCAAGAACCACATCGCACCGATAAACTTGAACGCGCTCAGACCTGCCACACTCCAAAGGACGATAGACATGTAGATGTTGGATCGGCTCAGCTGTTCCGCTTCATGGTCCTTATCCTTGTTGGGGCTGATTCGATCTAGACCTGCAGAGCTCAGAACAAGCGCTGCCAGACCAAAGTTTGACACCATCCAGATGAGAACGACACCAGTACGAACACCTCTGTAGTAGTCCATTTGCTTCTCCTGAAGCTGGCTGGGAGTGGGAGTAGTCTTGACTTCAACGTGCTTCTGTGCAAAGACAGCAAGTTCTCGCTGATATTGTGCGTTCAAATCTCCTTCGTCGGGCAGATCCGTTTTTCCAGTACCATCCTTGGTGTTGACCGAAGGAAGCTTCTCAACCTTGTCGTCACCCTTGGTACCCCAAGAAACATCGTGCGTGTTGCAGAAGGCGTAGACGTTCAAAACATTTGTAAAGGTGGGCGTGAGAAGCATGTACTGGACCAAAGAGGTAGCCATGTGCCAGGGATCCAACATGATCAGCGAAGCGATCAACCAGATACCAAATGTCGACATGACTGAGATGATAAGCATGTAAAAGACCTTGTTCTTGAAGACATCTGAAAAATTAAAGCCGTTTGCGTCGTTAACGTCAGCTATGATAGCCTTGACAGCGATGAAAATAGCAGCAAACAATAGATAGCTGGTCGGCTGTTAGTGTCAGGCAGTAAAAGCATTTCAGTGAACTTACATCATGATTATAGCCCAGAACCAACACATGGCGGTATAGAGCCTACCAGAACCTGCTGGTCGATTGCCCAGAGATAAGACGAAACAAGTAATTAGGAATACACCGTAGAGCCAGGTGAAAACGACACCCAGAATTTCTCCTGTTCGTCCAAGTAACGTATCATCTCCCAAACTTGTTGTGAGAATCTTGAAAACGAGGAAGAAGTTACCGATAGCAAACCAAGCGAAGATCATGTTGATAGTGTTGAAGATGAATTCGATGAAGAAGGCAAACTTTCGCAAGAAAGTGTGATCAGATCGGAGGAAGTCGAGGAAGTGAACAATAGCGTAGATAGCAGCGAAGAAAGAACCGTTGAGCCAACGGCGACGTTGGAGAACAAGCTCAGTAACTGTATCGGGAACATCGGTCTCACCAGTAGCTGACTTGACGTACTGCAGGATCCAATGACAGTTGCGCTTAGTGACCAACTCGAAGCAAAGAATACGATCTTCGGCGAGATACATGTTGGACTCGAAAAGACCAGCATCGCTTCCACCGTGGAGCGTCTCACCCAAGAAGTACTTCTCCAGAGGTCCCTTTCCGTTCTTGTCGTTTTGAAGGGCAACATAGCGGTAGGCTGAGAAGGCACCAGGCAACACAGAGATGAAGCCGAAAGCGGACTCCAATGGCTTATCGAGAATATTGCTCATCTTGTACTCGAAGTTCTGAGCAGCGACGAGCGGGTTCAGAAGGTATTTTCCACCAGTACCCAACATAGCCTTGATCTCACCACAAGCACCACCGCACATGGGCTCGAGATCAAAGGCCTTCCAGAGATGGTAAATTGAGCTTCCACCGGGTCGAGTACCCGCATCGAGAAGTACACAAATGTTAGGGTCCAGGACTCTACCAAAGGCCGTAAAAAACCATCTGTGTGAATTAATCTTCTTGGCGTTCTTCTCCTTCAAACAGAACAGCATTTGAACTGGCTGGCGTCGGTGGACGAGCTGAACAACGTCGTTCTTGATCTGAAGGTGAGTTTGCGTGGTGTATTCGTAAATATGGGCCGTGACATCCTTTCCGTTGACCTGCTGCTTGGCGATACCCTCTTGGTACACACCCATACCGGCCAAGAGAGCCTTGGTTCTGGGGTTGATCTTGGAGCGACCATCACTGACGACACAGACGACGATCTTCTTCCACGCGTCTTTACCCCATGTCTTACTGTTGGGACGGTTACACATGTACTCGATGTTCTTGAAAACACCGGTCATGGTTCGGGCAAACAAAATATCGTCCTCGTTATACATAGTCACAACGATGAACAGCTCGGTATGGCGGGGCTTTGTGAAGAGCCTCTGTCGCAGTGTGAAGTCGTGGTCGTAGAAGTCATTGGGATCGCAAGTCGCTGCGGAATATCGCATGTGTGTGAACTCATCACGCTCTCCGTGGGGGTTCTGTTGCAGCAGAACTGGAGGAACAGGACAATCCAGAACCAGGTTACCGCGGTACAAGAGGACTTGCTTGACGGTTTTCCAGCGCTTAATTCCACCACCTTGTTGCGGTTGATCTTGGTATGGTTCGCTTGGCGCATCTGATGGTTGGTGCTGCAGCATAGGCCTGTGGTCGTCGTAGGGTTGCTCGTACTCTTGGTCGTAGCCCTGATCGTAGGGTTGCTGCTGGGGACGAGGCTCGTAAGGTTGGTTGTAGTAGGCATCGTGATGCGCTTCAGGGTTTACGGCGTAATCACCAGGAGGCCCGTAGCCAGACAAGTTGTCGACGGATTGCTGCGACAAAGTCAGTTCGATTCTTGCTACCACATGCGCAACGTTCAATGTGGCGAGGAAGACTTACAGCTGCATTGAGGTTTAGATGATCGCTTGGAGTAGGTAACCGGTGCTGGTCGGGGCCCGAGGGCATATGAAGGTGCTGCTGAGAAGGGCCATACTGTCCATATCGGCCATCGTCGAAGGGATTGTCGTCAAGCTGGTAGCCCTGCTGAAGCGGCTGACCTGGCGAAGGTGTCCGGTGAGGGTGTGGATGTTGCTGAGGCTGTGCCCCATAGCGAGGATCCATTTCGTTGTTATAGTAATCGTCGTCTGAAGGCAATTGGGGTTAGACTTATATGTTTAGGAGTATGCTTGTTGATTGAGTTGGCAACTGGAGTGAAAGGGATTGTGAGTGGGCGCAGGTAAATAGACTTGCGAATGGGGCCTCGGTGATGCGCAAAGGGACGCAACAGCAATAAAGCTTATCACCACAACGAAAGTTTGTAGCAGGTGATGATGATGAGATTATAGCCACTTTTGCAGGTTTGAACCTTGCCGAGTATCAAGAGCAAAGACGCGAACAGATGCCGAGTCGCAATGTAATGCAATGCAATTCTAAGGTAGCCAGGGGTGTTTAAGAGGGAGGGGTATGTCTCGACTGTCTCATATTGAGGGAGAGAAAGGGGCAGATGACGATGATCAAAGAAAGCTAATGGGGAGGGATAAGGTGGTTGTACTTGCCTAGGCGATTATACGACATGATTGCGGTTGTTTATGCGCACAAGAGGCGCTATACACACAAAGATCTGAAGTATGTATGTATTTGGTTGGGTCTTATTTTGAGCGTGGTTACAGTTGCGCAAAAGATGGTTTATGGTTGATGCTGTTGCGCTGGTGGTTGCCCCGGGTTTCGGTTCCCACTCTCTGAGAGTCTAGGTAGAGACCAAGGAACCGCGGGCGGCGGGCGAGAAGTCCAGTGTTTGTGAGGCCTGAGTGACGTTATGCGACGATGCACAGACGCAGGAGAAGCGGTTATAAATGCGCCAACGAATGATACTGTGAAACGAATGCACAGTAGGTGGACAAAGAGGAGAGGACAAGAAAAAAGAGATGGCTGCACAAGATAAAAACAGATTTTGGTCGGTTTCAAAGCTGACGAAAACCAATGTCAGTCCAGTGTCAATGTCTGACTGCAGCCGCAGAAGCAGATGACAGGGATCGATCAGGCGCTAGCTAAACCTCCAACTCAAGATGCGAGGGGAGCGAGAGAGAGCGAGAGTTTGCAGGTGGCTAACAGTTGCGTCTGGTCTGTGGCTCGGCTGCTCGATATGCGCGTCCCCTTCTGCGAATGAATGGCAAAAACCCTTGTCCTTGTCTTGGCAGATCCGTTTACTCCGTTTAAATCCAAGGACCGAGGAGTTGGAGGGTCCAACTTGGCGTGCTCGAGAGCAACGGTCTCTGTGTTTCACACTCTGCCCGAGTGGGATAGTAAAGGATGATCCTCCACTGACCCAGTGACGGATAAGGGTATGAATGAGCGAGTGACGTTGGTTTGGGGGGGCTCGGCTTGAACCGCCAGCGGGGATAGGACGTTGCAGGTGGCAGGGGGTCTTGTCTGTCCAGTCCTGGAGGAAATGATGAAGTGCAAGAGAGAAATGAGAATTAAGTATCGACGAGAGGCAGGTCAAGTGGTTATACAAACAGGCTGACCTAACTTTGAGTCCTGTCCTGCAGCTGAAGCTTAGAAGCTAGCAAGCTACTGCACAATAGCTTGTCTGTCTGTCTCATCACACCTCAGCCCGATTACTTTCTGTCAGCCCAGCCGCAGCTTAGATCAATCCTCCAATTCCTCTCGCAGCCTAGTCCCAAGCCGCGCCTCCGCCAAATATCCAGCCCAGAAAGATCCAGCCAGGCCTAACCTCGCGCCTTTCAAGCCTTCAGAGAAAATGTGCCTTTCAGCTGCACCCACAAGGCTCTCTCGTGCGACACAATCATCGCATCTTTGCCGTTGAGTTCTAGGAGACTAGGAGACTAAACCAATCGCCAACGCTGACTAGCCCAAGCCTCCATCATCCTCTCTCTCTCTCGCCCGAGCAGCGTTAACCTGCTTACACACAGTCGCATGCAGCCCTAGATGGAAGTAATCACATCTGGGTCCCGTCCCTCCACTGTTCTGTTCTGTGCTGTGCTGTGCTGTCGCTGTTGCTGATGCAGCCAGTACCTGATCAGCAGAAATCCAAAAATATCTCCAACGGTACATGAATCGCCACAGTTTGGATGCTCCTTGGCTCTTGGCTGGTTCATCAGTCAGGTTTAGAAATGCCGCAGTCTCACAATAATTGACTGCGCCACGACCTGTCAATTCAATGAGAACCCCCGTTCCTATTTGCCAAGACCTCGGATTCAGATCGTTACGAATTCATACATATTTTCGGATTTGCCATCATCTCCTCATATTCCCATTTGGCTTTCTCTCCGAACTGTTGGACTGTGTGCTCCATTCCGTTCGATCTTGGCAAATGCAGCACACGACCGCTTCTTACAATACCTACTTGCAGTGTAGCTGAAAAGTTACCCGCTGGAGGTGGAGATGACCTACCTAACTCAAAAGAGCTTAATTCAACGGGACAAACCTTTTGTCTTCTCCCAAGACCGCTTTGATAGCCCGTCAATATAAGGAAACGGGAGAAAGTTAAACAATAATTAAAGAGCGTAAGGACCCAATCACGACAAACAAGATTGCCATTTCCAACAAGCTCGGCACTTTCGTCGGCCATCAGCCCTAAAATTGGCTGCCCTAGGTACCGCTTCTGTTTGATGCACAAGAAGCGGAATACATACGAATATACCATTAAATTGTGTCCTGTCCTTTTGGGTCTCCTCAGTACATATGGACTTCGGTGCAACTCTGAGAACTTGTCGAAAGGTCAAGCTCTCCTCCTCCGTATACACAACAGAGTGAGCCAGCACTCTCCTGGCTACGCCTGTCTTAGAGCATGAACCTGGTGATAGATAACCCAGGTATGCTTGGGCACCTCGTTGCAGCCATCAACTTCATACCAGAGAATCATGTAACCAGGTTTTAACAGTCCTTGGAGACTGGCTTTATTTACCGGCATTATACTTAAACTCCGCCTTATGTATCGATCAGAGCTGTCCTTAGAGCTTCCACCACCTCTTATACAGAACTATTCTCAAAATGCCATACCTTCTAAATAACATACCTGACAGGATTACTATCATCAACGTAAGGATACTCTCTATCCATAAATTTCTGCTGGAGTTTGTCTATCTCTATTGACCCGTAAGAGACAGTCCATTCTGTAATCTCGTAAATTGCAGTACCAAGCGCAAAGAGCTCCTTTTCGAGTACTCTTCGAGTAGTAGAGTCTCCTTCTGGTCCTGGCACCCAACAACGGGGCTCACACGTAAAGGAAACCTCGGGGAACTTGCCCTTCAGAATCGAACCAGCAAAATCGCAGAGCTTGACGTGAAGATCATCGAAGACAAGAACATTTCGACGTGAGACGTCGCCCCAAATGGCCCCTCGATCATGGACATACTTCAAAGCCTCCAAGAAGTCAACGGCTATCTGCAAGCGACGAGCCGGTCTTGGAGGCTCGTTCTTCCCAATGTATTCCCTTGAGTTACCATGCGGCGCCGTCTCAAGACACAACGCTCAAGCTTCTTCTCCATTAGGCATCAATTCGACACCAATACACTTGAAGATGCATGGATGTGAGCCGAGAGCTTCCTATATGGTAGCTTCGCGCTTCAATAAGTTGCTCGTATCTTCAGCAAATGCGGCGCGGTCGTACACTTAGCCGTCTGACCAAAAACCAGCTGCCTTCGAAGCAGACTTGGAGTTGCCCTTCGCTGCGTATACGATGCTGAGGCTTGTTCGGCCCAGGGGCTCGAGTATGGCCCAGATAGCATGGGCAGCTTCCCGATCCGAGAGATGCGTTTTAAATTACGCAGACTGATTCAAAGAGATTCGAGTGAGGCTAGAAAAGGCAATGTCGAGAAGAAACGTATCACGGTGAGTATTTATACAGACAGGAAACGTTCTAACGGTAGAAGGTGCGGGGAAGTTTAAGCTTAATTCTTAATCCATTGTCGTGTATCCAGCGAACAAGACCTAGGCACGAGTATAACAACTCAGATATGAAGAATGACTACTTAAAAGTGAAACTTGTTACGTATTACTATAATAGAGTACATCGCAATTGTATGAGTTTTCCAAAATATTGCAATATTTATATCTTCGCCAGGCGGCCTAGCCAACTACTAGCAACAGCGTGTTATTGAATGCCGAAGCGCCCTCGTCTCAACGTTAAGGCGAGTAATACCCTTTCCATATACGAATATCCCATAACGAATAACTGGTCAGCGAGGCAATAAATTAATGCAAGCCGTGGAAAACGCTTAAACTAGCCAGGGTGCCTTGGTCACGAGAGGTCTCAGAAACCCGATCGTCAGCCAATACAATGCGGTTTCGGTCCGTCCCTTGTTGACTGCGGCTGAACTTCCAGCATACCTGATCCTTGTGCCAAGATAACCTCTTCCGCACTAGATATGGACGTTCTCACCGTGTTAGCCAATTGCTCTTCAGCAGTCATGCAAGGTGTTTGTCCAATTCCGCTCTCTTCAGTCTTCTCTTCGACAGTCGACATCTTCAACACTAGCATTTCAACGATCATTGACAGAAAGTTCTTCAACAGAAGGCCTACTTACTATGCATTTTCACATGTACCCCTTGCATCCTGTCTGAGTTCCACTGCCGGTTCTAAATGCCACTCAAGTATCCTTCCACTCACCGACGCACCTTGCAGACATGGCGGTTTCATCTTCCATCGTGACTTCACATATACCCGCCAACCCTACTCAGCTCGTGCAGTCTCTGGCCCTATCAGAGCTTTATCTTTTCAGAAGAACCAATAGAAACATTTCGCCCCTGGCATAAACATAAACGGGCATGCATTGGCGTGTATGGCTTCGATGCAGATCTCCTGAAATTAGCTAGGCCAGTTCCCGAGGGCAAGCAGGGACGAGAATAGATGAGATACGGTCCAAAGATATGCCGCTATATGGGGGTTCTAGTCATGGCTGTGGTGGCCTCTTATAGAGTTGATGTCCTGCTGTCAGTTGTGTGAGCAGTTTCGTTCTGTTAGCCAATTCGGGTCCCATTATTTCCACTTACATGTTCTCCCACCATCTCCTGTTGGAGCATCACCAGCAATTATGTCTCGACTTCTCTCAGTCCTTCTCCTTTCTCTCCCCCTCGTCTTCTCAGCAGACTTTGAAAGTGTGACCATCAGTGCCAATCTCGACAATGTTGGCCACACATGCATCAGCAAGTGTCTCTACTACACCGTTCTGTCCGATATGGGCAGGGCGATGGGGTGTGATGACCCCTATGACAACAACTGCTACTGCGCTACCGCCGCTGCATCTGCTAACAAGGCTGATGGCTTCATGTCCAAGTGTGCCACATCCCTGTGCTCAGCTGGTGATCACTCTCGAGACTTGACTTCCATGCAATCCTACTACGCTTCGTACTGTATGGGTGCAGGCTTCACACAGCCTGGTGCTACTGAGTGGTACAACCCTGCTGAAGCTACAGAGGAACCGACGAATGAGCCTACTGCAGAGAGCAGTGGTGATAGTGATGCGAAGCCCAGTCGAACCGCCAACTCAGGTGGTGACGCGACTTCAACGCACATGACCATTGTCACACAAACGGCAGAGGATGGTGCTTCCAGGACGCAGGGTAAGTTCCTGCTGCTCATGGTGATGGTGCCTTTGCTGTTGCTTCAGGTACTGTTCCTGTGCATCCCCTATCTAGAGCTTCTGCTAACATTCTGGCCACTAGTAATCGTCGAAGCAACATCCACTTACTGGGTCAACTCGGATGGCTCCCCGGCATCATCCAAGAACGAGGATGATGGCACCTCTATTGTCAAGATTGGTGTTGGCGTCGCTGTACCAGTGGTAATTATCGCCGCTGGTTTGTTTGCTTGGTGGTTCATCAGACGAAGAAGACAACAAAAGACACAATGCCCCCATAATACTCAACCTCTCAGCGAAGTTACAACTGGCGGCGGTCCTGCTGTCGTGGCCTCTGTCTCCCCTTCAACGCCTGAGAGGAGGGACACTCTACCAAGAAAGCCCATCGGAGCTTCAACAATCTCTTCTGTTTCTTCTCTATCCAAGACCAACGAGTTGTCTGGTATTGGCGTTCAACGTGAACTTTCTGGGCGTGAAGTTCATCCCTTTCCCAACATGACACCCAGTCCGCCGATCCAAGTCGCAGGACAATATGAGATGTCGGGCGAAGGATGGAGGCCAGACTTGGAGATGGATGGTCGTGATGCGCGTGTAGAAATGTCTGGTGAAGCAAGGCCTCCTGAGCTCCCAGGCTACACCAACTCAGCGAATGCGTACACACCTCATGAGAGTGTTCAGCGATGGGAACTGCCTGATAACTCACGTCAGAGATAGGCTGTACGCTTTGACGGCCTTTATCTGTTGTTCTGTAGTCTCTTCTTAGTAGTTGTCATTTCATTAGGCTCGGTGTTCTTTTTCCGCCCTGGAGTTGGGAAATGGAAGGTTGTATCTAGGGCCTCGTCAATTACGCTAGATGTTATTAATAAGTATTATATTCCTATTACATTGCCGCGTGTCTCATCAAGAGCTAGTATTTGTCAGGGTAGTAGACGTTGTATTCATTCTCTTGCTCGTTACTTTGTGGTAGGCCGTCCGGTATACTGATTGAACACTCGAGCATCTATTGACTTTTCACGAGGGGAGCTGCTCACACCGAGTGCATAATTCGTATCCAAGTTCGTTTGTCACTTAGAATAAAGGTCCCAAGTTTACTTACCTTCCTCCCCTGGCCTCTGCAATTCGGAATATCAACACAATCAACACCGTTACCGAAGATGAATTGACACTGTCATATTGACATTCTCAGTTGGGCAACAGCCATCAACAAGAAGATCCCTGATGCAAAAAGAGATATTGACATGTCATTTACTGACAAATGTGCAAAAGAAAGGGTCTGGCCGGGGATTGAACCCGGGACCTCTCGCAAGCTATGCTGTAGGGTTTTCCCTAAGCGAGAATCATACCACTAGACCACCAGACCAGTGTTGGAGCAGAACATTTGACGCTGCTGTTGATGGACGGCAGACTCAGTAATGTGGTCTAAGACCTGATGCTATTCAGAAATGAGTTTCCCCAGTAGAATATTCATATCTGAGCTGTGACAGAGGGTGGTCAGCAATTGAGAACAGCAGAAGTTATTCAGACGTTACCATGGGATGCTCAGCCGTCAGCATCTCACTCAGTTCATTTGATAATAAAAATCAGGTCATTCTTCAGTCCATCTGTGCAAGTCCGCTCCTCCGCAAGGATCTCTTGTGGAAGTGTTAAGTGCGGAATTAATAATCACATCCACTTCATACCACCAGTACAAAGTGGGTGTCTTGCAAGCCACAGCCGCAAAGTAGTGCCAAGACAAATGATGAGAAACTCCAATTCCAACCTGCTGTCCTCTGGTTGGTCAATTTGCTGTCCCAGCTGCTGAAAATGGACAATCGGCGTAATCAATAACTTCAACCCCCGACTCTTACGGTGGCCGCGTACCCCGAGATCACTTATTCCCAAAATTGTGACGACAATGCATCGTGGTCTGCGGAGTTGGGTTGTAATGTTGAGGGCATCGTTCAGATATATAAGACGTGGTCGTATCTGTGAAAACGAAAAAGGTCTCATCATCAGCATCCAAATCATTAACGCTCAATTACAAGAAGCAATATCTTGAACATACCCTTCTTCCTGCTATTAAATCAAAATAATGTCTTCTCCCAAGCTCATTACTGTTTTTGGTGCCACTGGCTCTCAGGGCGGTAGTGTGGTGCAGTCCTTGCTTCAGAACAAGTCTCAATCCTTCAGGATCCGAGGAATCACTCGCAATCCTGAGTCCGAAAAGGCCAAGGCTCTCGCTGAGCATGGCGTAGAGGTCGTCAAGGCTGATGGTCTGGTCAGGGGAGAGGTGATTGAAGCTTTCAGGGGCAGTTGGGGAGTCTTTGCCAACACAAACTCGGATGATCCTGTAAGTTAGCAAAGTAAGTATTTTGATTCTCCTCTGATACAGTTGCAGTCAATGAACCAAGAAGATGGACCAACCGAACTTGATATCGGTAAGAGTCTCGTGGATGCGGCCGCTGAGGTAGGGGTCCGTCATTTTGTGTACAGCGGTATGGCCTCTGCCTCTGAAACCACTGGAGGGGCGGTTCCCAACAAGGCTTTCGACAGTATGTTTTCTTCTCTTCCACTTCAATTCTCTATACTGATTCGATGCAGTGAAGCATGCTGTTGGGGAATATGCAAAGAGTCAGGGGTTTGAGACTGTCAACGTTGTCAGCCCAGGCTGGTACTTGGAGAATCATCTCGTGGAAGAATTTGCCCCAGCTCTGGGCGGTTTCCCTTTCACCACTGATGATGAGAGTTACCTCACCTTACGTGTTCCACGTTGGGGTGGCAATGAAGAGATTCCCTTCATTTCGATCGGAGATGATTATGGTGATCTTGTTCATGGCATCTTTCTCGACCCCAAGAAGCACAACGGGCGTCTTGTCCAAGGTATCAGCGCCAGCGAGACAACAGAGAAGCTTGTTTCCGAGTTCGAAAAGGGTGAGCGCCATTTGGTTCTAGTTACTGAGTTCTCTCAGCTAATGGTTTGTCAGTGACAGGAAAGAAGGCTCGGTTCGTGCCCATCGAGGACTGGAAGACCATGGAAACTTATGGCGATCAATCCTTTGAGACTGTCAAGTACATGTTCGGTTTCTGTCAGTACTCTGGCGGCTTGTACTATGGTGTACCTAACGACATGATCCATGCTACTGAGCTGAAGGCGAAAGCGGCGGAGGCTAAGGGACAGTCGGGCGATGCTAAGTTGATGACTCTCGAGGGATTCTGGAAGAAGTATTTCGCTTCTTGACCGTCGGCAACGATGCTTTTGGATGCCATGAAATGTGGTTTGATTCGGGAGAGCTCCATCCTTGATCTGTAATAGTCCGTCATCAGTGTTTGACCATATATAGTTTGTGCTGTTGCTTAAAGTTAATGCTCAACATTTGTCGATATCTTATTTCTAGTTGACATATCACACCGTGCAGCTATAACGCATTCTTTGATGCATCCCTGCTTGGTAGATAAAATTAAGGAAGCGAGCTGCAGCTTCCCGTCAGGACGATCTGTAACGGTCGGTGCATCCGATGGGATGTTATCATTGGACGAGTGAGAGGAGAACAAAGATGGATCATGCATATACGGGCCAGAAATTTGGGAGGCAGATGCGGGAATGGATAGGAGAAGCAGCTTGGCCAAGCCACATCACTTGAGCATCACCTGGGCACATATGATAGCCAGTGGGCAAGCACCTGCTCCTCAGGCATACGTAGTAGATGGCCTCCCCTGAAACGAAGACTCACTCCCCTCTATTCAGTATTAACGACCCCTTAGCTTCTAAAAGCTTAGGCCATTTCACTCTGTGGCTTCTCTGGGCTCCTCAGTATTTTCTGCTGCCGCAGAGACTCATGGCCTAGCCACGCTTCCGTACCTACCTTAGGTATAAATTACATCCACACCCACTTCTCGACTTCTTCCTTCCTTCCTCCAACAATTTTCTACAGACCAAGCAACAAAGCTCTTTGCCTGCCAAAAAGTTGTTTAATATTGGTCTTCTTTCCCTTCTGTTACACCTTCCTTGCATCTTGCCCGTTAAACGAAAAGTTCTTCGGGTATTTGCATCTTGCCTCTCCCTCTTCGTGGTTGCCCCGGCATCACACCACAGCGGAGGGGAGGAGCGAGACTGCATCTTTCATTCTCTCACCTTCCCTTCTCTTCCCTTTGAGCTTCACAGTAAATCATCCCTCCTCTCTTGACTCGAATAGAGTCTTTGCCCTTCACCTTTTCCACCACAACAGTATCCCTCAACACCTCTTACTTCTTTCGCGCGCCCATCACAGTCTATCGTTGCATCAAGCGCTACGGAGAAATAAATATACGCTCTTCGTCACCCTTCTATCATATATTCCAACTCGTTCCGCTCGTGTTCATCAGAATGGGCAACGATATTGACCTAGAAGCCGTCAAGAGGGCCACAATGGTAAGACTTCCTTATTTCTTTCCTCGTTGCCTTCACATCAATGCGTTCGCTTTGCTTTCTCTGCTGGTGCACGGTGTTATCATCTTCTCAATACCATACGGCATCGTTATAACTGACGAACTCTGGTAGGCCGATCTCTCTCGCCTTCGTCAGGAAGAACTTCCACTGGGCCATCAAGTGAGACCAGATCGCCCAAGTTACTCCCCGGGCCTAAAGAATGGAACCAGCCACTTTTCGGTTTCTACAAAGGTTGATCTCAAGAAAAAATGGGGTGCCAAGATCAACGATGCAGAGTCCCAAAGTATGGAAGGCCTTGAGCTCGAAGATTCACGACCTTGGGCAAAAGGTCAGAAAAGAGAGAGACTTCCCGATATCATAGTCCACGAGTAAGTCTTTCTGCCTACACCACTGAGATCTTCTAACTCCTTCGATAGAGATGTTCCAGCTGTCCCTGCTTCCAGCGGAGCGCCCTCCTCATATCAGTCTCGGGGAACTCGTGTTCGGTTCAAACCCACGACACTCGGTTAGAAGTCCTGTGTCTCCAAGATTATTGAACAGCATGATATTAATATGGCCACAGCGAAATGGGGCCCGGGACCTACAGAGACAGCTTCTCGACCAAATCGTCAAGAGACTCCCCCTACTTCTGTCAATGGTGGCAAGTCTACCGCTGCTGCTGATGCTGCTTCTGTAAACGGCACTGCTGTCCATGATGGCAACTCTACCACTGCAGATGCTGCTTCTGTAAACGGCACCTCTTGTACGCCTTTAGTCACGGAAAAGCAGGATGAGGACGACCAGGATCTTATTGCGTCGGAGCACATATTGTACAAAAACCAGTGCCACCTTGTTCCAGGGAAGGCCGAGGCACTTAGTATCGTCACACATGTCGCCGTCAAAATCCTTGCCGAGAATGACGGCATTCTGGAGATTCGAAACGACTCTAAGGGCCTTCGAATCCACAATGCTCTTGAAATCGAGCAACCCATCCTTGACGGCGTCTTTTGTACTATCAAAGTGAAAACCAGGCCCTTCTCTGAGAGGCTTCGGTTTGCTACAGTTAGCGACGCGCAAGGTTTTAAGATCCAGTTAGTCAGGCTTCAGAAAGCTCTGCTGGATCAGCAAAAGCAACAAGAGATGGACAAGTCTCAGGTCGAGGAAAGCAAGGAGGAGGAGGACGGCGACCTCTTGATGGCTGCCAGCCCCATTGCGAGCACGGCGTCCGACACCTTGATCCCCGTCTTCAACGGTGCATCTCAACAGGTGCCCACCACGGATAAAGAGCCCCTTATCATGGTGAACGACGATTGGGGAACACCAGCTAATAACAACATTCCCAGCCTGGACGATGAAACCTTACAGCTGAGTCAGTTGTTAAACCAGGCTCTGGAGCAGGCCACTGCCCTGGGGAACCACTCCGGTGAGAGTATGAATAGGATCGAATATGAAATCCTTGAACAGGCTCTCAGCCACGGTTCCCTGCATGAGCGTAGCGAGCAAGTGCGAGAGGGTCTCCTGAGCATCATTCGTTCCTTGCTCAACATAGTTTGCAAGCCGGTCACCCATGAGTTTGCTTCGGGCCTTGCGGATACCAATGCAATCGAAACCCCTATCAAAGGCAATGCTAAGGGCCTTGGTAGCGCAACCATCAAACAGGACGAGAATTCGAAGCAGGTGGAGGATTCAACCAACCGCCCTGTGCTCGGTATGCCGAAGGGCTTGGGAGCTTCACGTTTCGCCAAGAAACCGGCGGCATACCAAGGCAACTTCACTGGCCCGATCAAGTACTGAGACTGATGCCGCCATGTACGAGAACAGAAAGCTTGGGGAAGGCTGGTGACTTAATTTGGTGTAGAGGATCTCTCTTTTGGGCCTGGTAGTTTGGGTTTGGCTGCAATGAAGATTCTTCAACAAAGATTCTTCAACAAAGATTCTTCAACAANAAGATTCTTCAACAAAGATTCTTCAACAAAGATTCTTCAACAAGTGCTTTCAAGGGTAATTTTGGAGATCGGCCTATCAACAGGCAATGGCAGCGACTAAGGCATGTTTGTAGAAATTGAGATAGTCCCAGCGTATCCAGCATAATGAAGCAAACTGTCTGGATCCTTTCGGTTGCTGGTTGTGTGAATATGTTTAGAATTGTTCGTGTTTCTCATGGCATCTGTCTCTATATGCTTCCAGCAACTGTCTGGAGTCACGGTCGAGTCCTTGACCATCCTTCAAGGCCTCACCAGCTAGTTGCTCAGCTTGTTTATAACGGTGAAAGAAGTAGTGTTCTTCGACGGCATGGATAACCTCTTGAATGTCCATCTTGGTGGCGCCAGGGCCAAGTGGGAGCTTGACTTTCTGATAAATCTTGTGCAAGTCAGTGCTGGATATCCCTATTAACGCCAAGGTTCACTTACATCGCCGTTCTCAACCTTTGCCTTGTACTGCTTCTGGACTACTTGCCAAGCTTCTTCTGACTGTCCTGTGCGGCGGGACTTTGTCGCCTCTGCTTCATCGGCTTCGTCTGAAGATACATCTGCGAAGGCGAAGTTGGCGAGGGGATCTTCTTCATCCATTTTGTGGTTTAGTTTTGGCTGTGAATGAGGATGAAGGGAGGAGAGTAAAGACTGAGTTTTTGGGTCGACAATAGACAGGACCCACTTGGATATGATGGGTAATGGTTGGATGGAAAGGACATTGATTACTTGACTGTTGTCGATTGGATCTCTGTATAGGTAGTTTCAAATTTAGGTTCCTGGCTGATACGGAGGTCAACATGGAGTATTAGGCTTCATACTGTGCATCTGGTATGATTCTCATCTTGTAAAGAAGATGAATATAGACCTGGTCCCCGATGAGCAAGGAAAGCTCAGTGTTAAGCTCAAACTATTGAAGGGGCCTCTAAATCTAGGCCAACTTGCCTAAATCCTTTTATCATTTATAATTCAATGCATTAAGTTTTATTGCCTCTCCTGAGTTCACAGACATGGCGCCAGTTTGGTCCGAGTAATGATGAATAAATATGAGATCAGTTACACTTGATTGTGAAGTTAAGGTACTTCAGTTATCAATCCTTAGACTTACAGGGGTGGGTAGCTGTGATGTAACGACGTGGGGCAACGTCTCGACGCGGGGCATATTCCAACGGCATTCAAGCTCTTGATCACTTCTTCAACCCATTTCATTCTCATTTTACAACATAGTTCGTAAATATGGAGACCCAGGTTGGAAGGCTTGTCGAGAAGGCGTGGAAGAAGTATGAGGAAACGCCAAAGGACAAGAGATTATGTGAGTACCCGTCAGCACTCATCTTCTCAATAGAGCTCTCATGAGCAGAGACGTCACGCTTCTCTATATCGACATACTTCTCACCGGAACAATTGGATCATCTAGCTAACATTCTCAGTGATCGGCGTTGCTGGTATCCCCGGCTCAGGTCAGTAAAACCAGTCAACCTCAAGCCTCGACACTCACAACTATTCAGGCAAAACAACCTTCTCACAAATCATCACCAATCGAATCAATGCTCGCGCCTCCTCTTCAGATCCCTCCTCTCCTCCTCCAGCAACATTCGTTCCCATGGACGGCTTCCATCTCACCCGCGCCGCCCTCTCGGCCATGCCAGACCCTGATACAGCCCACTTCCGCCGCGGCGCAGCCTTTACCTTCGATGCGCCCAAGTTCCTCACCCTTGTCCAAGCACTCTCCAAGAGACCAATTCCATCAGACCCAATTCCTGCACCATCCTTTGATCATGCGCTGAAGGATCCCCGAGACGACGATATCGTCGTCAAGCCGGAGCATCGTGTGGTTGTACTTGAGGGAAACTACCTTGCGCTAGATCAAGATATCTGGCGAGATGCGGCGAAGCTTCTGGATGAGGTGTGGTTCGTTGAAGTGGACTTTGAGGTTGCGCGGAGGCGGCTTAGGGAGAGGCATGTAAGAGCAGGGATTGTGAAGGATATTGAAGAGGGGGATAGAAGGGCCATGGAGAATGATCTAGTTAATGGTAAAGAGATCATTGACTTCAGGCTCAAAGTAGACGAGGTGATCCAAAGTCGAGAAGATGGAAGTTGGGTCCATGAATAGAAGACCTGAAAAGAGAAATGATAAATACTTTGTGCATTCCATTCTATCGACCAATGTCAAAGGATATCTCTTCTAAATCTCTCTAGCCATATCATCGTAGTCTTTCCAAACGCAAGTTATGCCAATGTAACCAAAACCTACTCCAACGCTGTAATAAGAACCAACAATGCTCAAATTCGCTCAAATCCAATAGCCCACTCAGTTGGCAGACGCATCATGTTTCGTTCGATGTCCTAGATCGTTCCGCGCTCAACTTGCGAATCTCTTGCGCCATGCTATGCCCCTTGCCCTTGCGTGCTGAAGTGATCGAACCACGACTCACATCCCGTCCAGCGGTAGCGGTCTGGTCCAGACCCAGCACTTCAATGAGCTCAGGAATCTCAGCGTGATCGCGCGTCGTCTTCATTCGATGACACCAGGTGACTCTCTTCTCCTCGTTTCCATCGTGGTCTGGGCCTCGCTCTTCTGCTTCTTCGAATGCGCTAATAGGCTTTGCCTTTTCGTCTCGTGGTGTTGAGACGGGTGTGAGGATGTCTCGCGGTTCGAACAGGAACTCGCCGCCGACTTGACGCTGGTCGCCCATCTTGAGAACGTTTCCGGTTGGAATTTGCTTCACGCCTTGAACTATGCTGCCTACAATGCTGTGCATCATGCTTCGGCGCATGTAGGCTGGCTTGGTGCCTAGTTGCAGCGTCTTTGACATGCCAAGAGCGTCGAAAAGGGATCTCGTCGGGTCGGTATACACGGGAAAGCGACATCCTGTCTCATTGACATACATATCAATGAGCGCAGGATCACCACACCCAATAACCGCAATGAATGTGCTCACTGGTAGACGCAAGAGAGCTTCGGGAGTAATAGCATCGGACAAAGAGCGCAGAAACTCTTGGCAGTTCTGGAAGGACAATATCAGTAACTTGAAACGACCACGAGACGAAGGGGTTACGACATACGCCACAGAAGAAATGTCTGACAAAGATGATGAGCACGCGTCGTGCAACGTTGCTACCAGTGTAGAGAGTCTTAAAAGGGTGTGATTTTCCATGTCTGTCGAGAACGATGTAGTTTTCGATCTTCTTGAGGGTTTCGGCGGAGGGTAGGTCGTTGTTGGTCGCAAGTTCGCCTTCAAAGTCTTCGGGTTGCGTTTGGTCGACCTTGATCGGCGTCGGAGGAGATTTGCTTCTTGTAGAACCAGCCTTTTTAGGTACAGAGCAAGTATCGCATTTTGGAGCTTCAGAGGTCTTCTCGTCAGAGTCTTGCGCTGGTCGTGGAGGAAGAGTCGGGGCTCGTTCGATGGAAGGACTCTCAGGAGGGATGCCTCCCACGGGCTTGCGCTCAATGGGAGATTTCGTGGTGGTTGAGGCGTTAGCCTCTGTATGATTGTCTGTCATGTTGGTCCAGGCGATCTTCAGAAACTAAAAGATATCGCGAGTCGTGAAAGACCAAAGTTGCAGTAGAAGTTGAGCTTAATTAAATGAGAACCAAATCGCAGAGGGGCATACAAACGGCCCGTAAGTGGCGCCGCTAACAGAACAGTCTCCAGCTTATAAGGGACCGGCCGCAGTGGAGAAGGAGTTTCGTTGCGTCGTAAGCGTAAACGGAATGGCAGTGGCTTAGATTCGTGAAGAGGGAGGTTTCGTGAAGTTATCACGAGATTCTTGGTTCTGGGAAAAGGGGGGAGACGTGGCGTTTTAGGTCGGGTCAGGTTTCCTGTCCATGAAGCGGCAAACTGACTTATGACCTGGTGGCTACCCTTGTTTGGCTGACGATGCCCTGAATTTCAGCGGCAGGGTAAGTTTTAGCTTGATTTTTTTTGGCTGCTTGTGAGGTCGTACGTCGGACTGCCAGGGGATTGGATACCCTAGAGATGTCGTGAAACCGCCATTTTGTGATGGCTGAAGGGATGAAAAATACGTCCATTCTGAGTAATTCTTGTGAAAAATAACTTGTTAGTGGTCCTAAAGGTCACTTAGTATAAACTGGGTACTGCAGGGTCGCGGCGTGAGAGCATCTTGTCACAGGAACAGAAGTGCATTTGAATTCACCACAACACACTTGACAGCCGGGCATGGCAATGGCAAACGTCACAGCATAGGGCAGGGCAGTAGTGCTGTGAAACCAAGCCATGGAGTGACATAGATCATCCATCAAACATCATTTATATCCAATAGTTTGTCACAAGATTTACTAAGTGTTTGATGTTTGGTGAAGGCATGGGCTTAAGTAATTGCCGATTACGACAGCTCGAGCTCTATTTATAAACATCAACAGCAGCAATTGTGATCCTATCCATAGTCAAGGCCTCAGTCGTTCTCTGACAATTAACCGCCTCGCGTATCATTGGTATGGTTGTCCAATCCACTTTCGTCATGTCAAAAATCTGTCAGCGGGGACTAGACCAGACAGAAATGCTTGTCCCTGTCGAGACCGAAGGCTGTCCAAGCATTTCTGTCGATAGAAGTCAAATCCTTGGTGGGGTGTGACATCTTCCACCCATCCAACCCTCCCACCAAATTCTCTCTTTTTTTTTGCAGCTCTCACTCATGCGCAGTTAGCCAAGATGGCAGCTCAAGTCCCCACTGAAGCTCTCAAGGAGCTCAACGGTAAGTTCATACGTATACGGTCTACTCGGCGGTGAACTCTCATGTGAAAACGTCTGGACCAAAGAAGACTGACACTGCTGCCCCGCAGTGGCCGATGGCTCCCAGAAGCCCGGCGCAAACACACAATCAAAGACCGACGCTGCCGGAGACGACCACGGCGAAGATGATTCCGAAGACGAAGCCAACGGCACTGCTCCCGCCGAGGGAGCCGCCAAAAAGAAGAAGAAGAGAAAGCCCAAGAAGAAGAAGAAGAGCCCCACCAGCCAGAGCGACCCTCCTCGAGTCCAGGTCAGCCAGTTGTTCCCTAACAAGTCCTACCCTCATGGAGAGGAGGTTGAATACAAGGACGAGAACAACTACCGAACTACCGATGAGGAGAAGCGCCATCTCGATAACTTGAACAGCGACTTCTTAGCCGACTATCGCGAGGCCGCTGAGATCCATCGCCAGGTTCGACAGTGGACTCAGAAGAATGTCAAGCCCGGACAGACCTTGACTCAGATCGCTGAGGGAATTGAGGATGGTGTTCGTGCTCTTACTGGACACGCTGGACTAGAGGAGGGTGACAGCATCAAGGCTGGTATGGGTTTCCCTTGCGGTCTGAGTCTCAACCATTGCGCTGCGCATTACACTCCCAATGCCGGTAACAAGATGGTCCTCCAGCAAGAGGATGTCATGAAGGTCGATTTCGGTGTCCACGTCAACGGCCGTATTGTCGACTCTGCCTTTACTATGTCTTTCGACAACAAGTACGACAACCTTCTCAAGGCCGTCCAGGAGGCCACTAACGCCGGTATCCGCGAGGCCGGTATTGATGCCCGCGTCGGTGAAATTGGTGGTGTCATCCAGGAGACCATGGAGAGCTTCGAGGTTGAGATCGACGGAACCACCTACCCCGTCAAGAGTATCCGCAACCTCACAGGCCACAACATTCTGCCCTACAGCATCCACGGAACCAAGGCCGTGCCCATCGTCAAGAGCAACGATCAGACCAAGATGGAGGAAGGTGATGTCTTTGCCATTGAGACCTTTGGAAGCACTGGTAACGGATACGTCCGCGACGATATGGAGACGTCGCACTATGCTAAGCGAGGAGACTCGCAGCACGTTGATCTCCGCTTGAGCTCTGCCAAGTCGCTGCTCAATGTGATCAACAAGAACTTTGGCACTCTGCCGTTCTGCCGTCGATATCTGGACCGTCTTGGCCAGGACAAGTATCTACTTGGAGTATGTATTGATGTCAACAAGAACAAGAAATATTTCTAACAATTTACAGCTCAACAATCTGGTCAACGCTGGTATCGTCGAAGCGTACCCGCCCTTGTGTGACAAGAAGGGCTCGTACACTGCTCAGTTTGAGCATGTAAGTGATTCATTGATGTGTAGCTGGTGATAGTGACTAACAGATCCTAGACCATCCTGATTCGACCCACCGTGAAGGAGGTCATCAGCCGTGGAGATGACTACTAGACGGATCTTCTACTATGTCATGGAGCGAATTGTGAGATGGACTCTGAAATATGACTCTCCTCTTCCGACGCGAACAAGTTTGACTATGTAAATAAACACAAAATATGATTTACGTTAGGAATATATGGCATAGCCAACTCTGTATGAAGACTTGTAGATTGGTTCATGGCATGAATGATGAAGCATCACAGCGGCCAATGGCCCGAATATCTAGTAGCATCATTGTGTATGCAAGAACCTGGCAGGTTATGCATTGCTACGTTGGTATAAATTGTGGTAGCTATGACCCCCCAATGCAATCAACTGCCCACTCTGACGGCTGCAAGATGATCGATCGATCTATGTATCTAATCTTGGAACACGCAGATACAAATACCACAGAAAATGACCGATGCTATCTTGAGTTTCTGTATCGATTCTTGTACATTCCACGGACCAAGACCCTTGAAATTTGATCTTCTCACCCGCGTTAATCCCTTCCCCATATCGAGCCTCACAGCGACAAGTTGACCAATGCTTGACGTTTGATCACCAACGCTTAGCTTCATCGTTCTCCGGTTTTTCCCCATCATTGACGCACTCGCCACTCTGTGGCACAGTCGCTCGCCCTGCAATGCACGAGACCAGAAATCGAGCTCCGACCTCCTCCTGCAGACCGAGCCAATCACAGCCTCTCAATATCCCGAGGCTTTATCGCGATCGAGAGGCTTTGCCCTGTAGAGTTAGTTCTGTGTCATATCGGGTTTAGTCGCTGAACGCGGATGTGCTCGGGCCAAGAGCCGATGGCCGGCGATAGCGAGTACCCTCCTTCACATGGAATAATTTTTTCTTAGAGGCCTGTGGGAGGAGGAGTCAGGGCGGTGTCCCCAATTAAAAAGGCCGCATCGCCATCCATTGCCATCCGTCTCCGTCCAGCGCTCATCTTTACCCTCACTTCCGTTACTCTCCATCGCCACTGGAGCATCTTGTATATCTTCGTTTTCTGCGACTGATATAATAAGAAAGGCGTATACTTTCTTTTGCATCTTTGATTTTATGACTCCTCACACGAACGAGTCTCCTCTTTCTTTGATAAGCTTTTAGCTTCTACACCTGAAGGAAAAAAAAAGTTTCTGACTCCCACGCGAGCAACTTCTCTCTTCCACAACAACCTACGACAAACATCAACGAGCCTTCATCCATTAAAATGAAGGTCTTCAGCAACAAGGTCACATACAACTACTCCTGGGACGAGGTGTCCACAGCAAACTGGACAAAGTACGGCCCCTGGAACAACAAGTCTGAGCATGTAATTGCCGTCGACACCCTCTCCCGCGAAGTCGACCCCGCGACCGGTATCCTTCGCACCGAGCGGCTGATCACCTGCAAGCAAACGGTGCCCGATTGGATCAAAACCATCATTGGTGGTACTGGCGACGAGAGCTTCATGTATGAGGCTAGCTACGTCGACCCCATCAACAAGACCGTCACAATGGTTAGCCAGAACTTGACATGGAGTAACCTCGTCAATGTTCAGGAGGAGGTAGTCTACAAGCCTCTCGGCGACCACCAAACACAGTTCATCCAGAACGCCAACATCACTGCTCTCTGCGGTGGCTGGCAGCGAATCAAGAACAGCATCGAGGACACCATGGTGTCCCGCTTCCGCGAGAACGCTGTCAAGGGCCGTGAGGGCTTCGAGCGCGTTCTGATGATGAGCCGCAAGGCTTTCGCTGAGGAGAAGGCGCGCCAGATTCTATGAGATGACCATCACGTATGAATCACGCCTTATCTCCGACCCGCAACACCTTATCTCCAAGGGTCGCACACGACACCAATCTCCACTACTCACCGCTACACTATTTAACGACGACACGGCATAAAAGACGGGCGCGCGATATTTAAAAAAGAGGAGTAGATGACACCTGCAGCATTTTACTGGCGTTTAGAAGGTTGTTCAAAAGTTATACACAAAAAGAGGATTTTGCTTATTCCGGCATGATGCATTTCATTACACTACATCAATGCCTTGCGTTTTGGAGTTGTTCGGACTATACCCCCGGTCTATTAGACAGTCGAGAGCACATGGACCCCGAGGAATTGCCTCGGGTTCATCGCCTAGAACGGGCTTCTTGATAGAGTCACTGATTAGAATACTTAATCATGAAACCTATTACTACATACAACTGCTTTTCCAACCAAGGTGACGAGAATCCAGTAATTGATTGATTGATGATGCCCTCAACTTCTGCCACTCGGTCAGATAGATCTTGGCGTCTCGGTAAAAAAGACAACCCAGTAATGTTTCTCAATCTTGGTACTAACAGAGCAGCTTCGGCTGAGCATTTGCACTCACCCACACTTGATCGCTTCTCAACGGTCTTTGCCCGGCATTCGCTGTTTCTAGTGCCGAATGGCTCACACCCTTTGTCTATCCGTTCCCATCCGGCCGAGCATCGGTGGTTCGTGACCCTTCTTTCCCCGCAGCAGCCCGGTGGAAGACTTTGAGGGGGTGGGTGACTAGGGAAGTTTAAAGATGGGATTGTCGAAAGTCGATGCTTTGTTCTATGATTAGAATGGGCTTGGATAAAACTCTATAGTCTTCTGAATTGGCTGTGGCTTACAGAGTAAAGACGGAAATCGGTGTTAGTCCGAGAACTGAGAAAGAAAATGATGAGAAGTTCCTGAGTGTCATGAAGTTCAGGTCATACAAATCCTGAGGCTTGGGACTTTTTGGTAGAGGCCAAGGGGATATCACGATATTCATGTTCAAAGGTTCCTTAGTTCTCGGATCTCAACAATACATGGTGGCAGCATGTGTGCTTCACATACCAATAGCACTCCCTTGTTACCATTAAAGAACTCTGAGTTGTGTCAATTTCTTACGATTTAAAAATATTCCTTGAAAGACAATGTCCCGCTCCATTAGCCGTCTTTGTCATGATATCAGAGCGCTAAAGGACCACATCTAGTGAGGATGATGAACTTTACACAAAGTAGGCCCCCAGCCCACGGGGAGGAGTAAGATTTCGGACCAAGTCAGTGTCAATAAAATCACCTAGGATCATGCTAAACATGCCCAAGTCTCTGTATCTTAAACACAGCATGTTTCGTCAATCACACCTTGCCGAGAGAAGACTATTTTTGATCACACAATACTATTTGTTGGTCCTGACACATATACCGAAGCCTTTTTTGGGAATATACCGCGAAACCCAAGAGAGATTCGCTAGCCAGTGTTGCCATCTACATGATATAGCAACTGTACAATTTGCACTGACCTGCCCCAATCCCAGACCTATACTCTGTTCTTTGCCATCTGCTATCAAATCCTCGCGGAAGTACCTTGTTGAACTTCAATATTAATCCCTTGTCAAGAAACGGGTCACTCTTCGGTGATGTGTAATGCAAACGAGACACCAATTGTAAGGAATCATGAAAGAGTGATCCTTAGTTGTAGTGGCCAAACATAGGAAGATCAGAATCTTCAGAATCCTCAGACTCATCGTCACTGTCATATTCGCTCTCACCATCGCTACCCATTCCGACTTGCCCTCCACGAGTATCTCCGAGAATGGCCTCAAGCTGCTGTCGCAGTTCTGCGTTCTGCTTGCGGATCTCGTTCCTACGGCGTCGGAGCATGTCTTCACAGTACACAACAAGAATATTGTCAGAAGATCCAGGCTGTCGAGGTTCCCAGTTGGCAGCAGCTCGGGCTGCAATATGCAACAGCTGGCGGGCCTGATGGTGATGAACATCTTCTGTATCCCCGTTATAAATCTCATACTCCTTGTCATCTGAGACCCTGTCAAGAGTCTCGTGGAAGGTTTCGACAGTCTCGAGGCAGAGCTCTAGTGCAGACTCCTTTGCCATGCCTAGGCATGTAGAGCTAGAGAATTTGAGCTTAGAGCTCTCAGTCACTTCCTGCCACACGGCGGACAGGACCTCGCGTTCTTTGGCGGCGCGCTCAACTTGGTCGCGGTGATCCTGAGTAAGGACGTTGGTGACGTAAGCGCCGTTCTTGAACTGGTTGTGGTTTGCAATCTTAAAGTCCTCGGCATACTAAGCGGCGAGAGCATTGCTGAGCTGATTGCGAAGAAGACGGACGTGCATACGGTACAGAACCGTGTCGCGGAGAGTACCAGACCAAGTGCCCTGAGCGAAGACAAGAGGAATGTCGCCCGGGATCTCAGGGCGAGAGTTATAGACCAGGTTGAGGTCCCACATACGACGGATGACGCGGAGAGAAGTCTCGCCATACTTGATGACGATGGTCTTGGAGAGGCCGTACATCTCATTGTTGTCTTGCTTCTGATAGCGCGCGATCTCTTCACAGAGAGGACTGATGACGTCCCTGAGGGATCGGTTGTCGAGCTCTTCAGCATATAGGAGCTGGTTGTAGAGATGGGTGTTTCGGATGATAGCGTGAGGGACGGTTAGAGAGAATGGGCCTGGAGATGAGTCGCATCTGCGTGGGTTGGCCTCGACATTGAGAGCCTCGGACCAGGGGACGGTGACAAGCTTGGAGGGGAGCTCTGGGGGATACATGGCTAATCCGTTATTGACTGTTGATCTCGTGGATCTGAGTGAAAATTTGTTGTTAGCGAGGGATAGGATCTGGCTGAGATATGTGTCTGGATGGAATTGATGATGGGAGGTGGAGGGAGAACGGCGCGAGTATATGTGCGAGAGGATAAGAAAACAGGCCAGAAGAGTGAAGGCCAGGCACTGCAGATGGACGATAGGGGTATTGCCAACTTGAGACTGTATCGTAGTGGTTACGGTATATGGCTTTCTATTGTTGATTGTTGGTCAGATGACGTTTGACGAGTGAAGCCCGGGCGTGGAAACAATAGGAGATGAGAAATGCCAACAATGGAAGAAACACGCATAAAAGGGTATCATTGACATTTATATGAATAACTAACTTGATCCTCCCGTGAATATCGCTCTGTTTGTTTATATACTCTTGAGGTCCAGGCAGATACTTGGAGCCTGGTTTTGGCCAGAATGGACAGGTTCCTTTGTTCCAACTGAACCTCACAAATGAATCCTGCCTGGATCCATAGGTTCCCGTTGACTCATCGAGTATGTAGAGTCGCAGGTGCAAGCTGTAGATTAGCTCGCCTTGAGAGTTGACCCTTTCTTCAGGTCCTGGTTTGTATCAACCTCCTTGCCTCCTCTCCTCTCTGCTCATTTGCACACCGACCTGATCCCATGACCTGTCGCGATACTCTCATGACGCTGGAGGATGGGGATTATTTCCCACCGTCTTGTACATATCCCTCAATTCAAACTCATCATAACCTCCCTCCGGGATCTCCCCAATAACCTTGGCCGGCTGTCCTGCAACGATGGAAAAGCTCGGAATGACCATACTCGGCGGCACAACCGTCCCATCCAATACCTTGACGTAGTCCTTTAAAATAGCAAACTCTCCAATCGTACACCCCTTTCCGATCTGTACGTGGTTTCCCACAGCTGCAGCTTGGACTACTGTCCCTTGGCCAACAAAGACGTGGTCTCCTATGCGTAGGGGCATGTATGTAAAAGCGCCCTTGTATATGCGGCCCGGTGGACGCAGCAGGACACCTCGAGCTAGGAAGCAGTATCGGCCGATGGCGACGGCTGTGTTGTTCGCTGGCGAGGTGCCAGAGGATGACGATGTGGCTGTTCGAGCGAGATCACCGCGGATCATGACTTCGGGTTGGATGACGGTCTTGCCGCCGAGCATGATGTTTTGAGTACCGACGAGGACAGCTTTGCGAGCGACCTTGTTACCTGTGTCCTATAACGATGTTAGCATCGAATGATCCAGAGAGCTTAGGGAGCTTACGGTCTCGATGTACTCGCCCTTGGGGGCTCGGCGAGACATGATGGGCGGTGCTTGAAGCCGGTGGAGGGCCGGAGTGGAGGCGCAGGCGCAGGCGGAGACGGAGACGGAGATGGAGGAGAGATCGGGCGGTGTTTGGAGTTGTTTTGGCGACCGGTTGCTCGCTAGGCCGATGCCATGGACAAGTGGGGCCGTATTTACAGCACGGGGGCCTCAATTAGATGCAGTAGAGCCAAGGCACGACAACGCACGCAAGGCAACGCGTAACAGGTACACAGAATCATATGATATGCTGTGTAACGGAATGTAATTTTGCTGTTGAAAGGAGGAGTAAAGAGACAACCAAACGAGTAAACTAGCCCAGTAACTACCTAACTATGGTTGGTAATGAGCTGGCAACAATCTTACCAACATGATGCTATTTCAGAACAAAGAAAGCCTTGCTGAGCCTTGAGAGACGTTAGAGCCAACATTGAATATCTTGGGGTCTTTCAAGCGCCGTCATGACCAACAGCTGGTAGACCCAACAAGCGAAGCATTTGCCAACCGCAATCAGTAGATTACCAACCAACACCTACTAAGTCAAGCATCATCTCCATATTCTACTACCTGCATACAACAAACATCCAGAGTGTGTCACAAGATTGCTCTAGGTAATTCCCACACTTGGTCCGATTTAGTCTTGTCCTACACCAACCTCTCAGCTGAACCCAACTCCTCGAATTGGATAGCCAATGATACTCTGACCATAAGCTAACCGCAAGCTAAGGAATTGAAGAATCCTTTAAGCTAAGCGCAAACGGTTTAGTTTCTAGACAATAAAAGAAAAACGGACTCCAACCTCCCGCTAAAAAAAAAGTGCAGTTCTTCCCGTGCCGCAAGCCAAGAGAAGGATGCGGCCGAATGAACCACTTATAGCACTCGGAGCGGTTGTGAGCGGTTAATTTCCCCAATTGCTTCTCTATTCTCGTCTCTGCTTTCTGTATCCGTATTCTTGATTAATTATTGCATTTTCGAAATATTGGGTTTTAATGCCAATTATTTAATAACGCATGCAGTGGAAATGAGATATAAAGTGACTCGGTCGTTTCGTGCAGTAGCGTACACTAGAACATAGCTGAAACTGCCAGGGCCCGATGTTTGAGATAAATGAGATGGCTTTTTACTCTCTCTCTCTCTCATTTTTTTTTACTTTTTGTCTACGTTTCTCATCTTCAGGTGAGACTCTTGGAAACTATTAGATTCCTCCGTGCCTCCTACATTACTCGTAGTTGCATGCTCTGATACCACATTCTAGATGCAGGTGGTTGAGCCCCGGGGACCTGAACCCGGACCTTGCTTATAATATTGGATAACTATGTTTGTTTCTCTTACGATTCTTGCATCCCTGGCCTTTCCCGCTTATAACATCGTGTCCTTGTCTTAGTAGTAGCATACACATACAGTATGTACCAAAAGTACATACAGACCACGTAGACGATGGCTTGCCGTCTTGGCCCGCGGGGCGCAGGGCGGAAGATGCTATCTCCGATCTGAGCCAAGGATTACAAGAGTTGATACCTGAGAGGTTACAAGTTCAGACGACGGTGGGCGATTCTGCGTTTCATCGACGGCGACTGGCTGGTCCTCTTGTCGTTGGGGTAGCAATAGAGGATGAAGACAAAACGAACCAGGCCAAACCAGACCAAACCGTAAACATCAAACACTCTGCTAATTAACCACTTTAGCCATTTCCTATTCATTCCTCTTCTGACATCTCTGACTCTCAACTGAGACTCTTGCTGACGGCAACACCAAGCCGAATACAACTATGATCCCTGCTTACACCTCCAGAAAACGACGCTTCCGCCCGCGCTAGGGTCGCCTCTCAACGCGGCCGCCCTTCCATTTAGATTATTTCCCCTCTAGCCCAAGCGAACAGCGTTGCATTGCACTAGACTTGATCCCTACACCCTCCTCCACTTACAAGGATGGCCAGGGTCCTCCTCTCGCTCTCTCTCGCCTCCGCCCGCGTTTCGAGGCCTAGTCCATGGATGTTTGCCTGCATCGTTTTCGTCTGAGTTTTTGGCGAGGCAAAGAAACAGAAACGAAGGGGAAACTATCTCGTTCTGTTCCGTTTGTTGGGTTTCGTGTCTATCTCAAAATCTGCTTAGATAGGGCGCAGTAGAGTTTGACTTGTTTTGTATTGTATATAAAGTCTATCACGACCTCGTCTCTTGAACCACAATCAACAGCTCCAACCACTCTTTTCTATCTAGTCCCCTTCTATTCTTGTTCTCTACTAATAAGTCTTGTCTGGTTCTGGTAACCACTGCATTTCTTATCCCCGCTTCTTTCTTCTGCACTCACCACACCAAATCTCAATATAAGCGCCCAGGTGGAAACGCCCCGTCCACTTAGACCCCTTGCTCGTTGCGTTTATTATTAGCATTGCCGCCCTTGTACTCGTTGTTGCCGCCGATTGTATACAAGACTGCGCTCTGCTCTTCCTCTATCACCCTTTCTGTTCTGCTATCACTGCTTCTTTAGTCGTTGTTGGTGCTTTAATTCCCATTACTCGCTCACGATCGACACCATCTTTTACCTCCTTAAACGCATTGTCATAGTCCGGTGTCTCAGAAAGTTGCTTTCGGTCTCCTACATACAACATCATTAATCATGCTCGCCAACTCCCTTCTCGTCCTTGCCTCTGCCACTTTGGCTCTGGCTTCTCCTCTTGCTACCTTTGGACCTGGTTCTAGCTGCAAGCCTGGAAAGCCTGCTCCTGTCCTCCCAGTCAACGGTGGTGGTAAGTCTTAACTCATCCGACTTATACATCTTCAGCTTCACTAACATCACTTAAAGCTTCTGAACTCCCTGCTCCTCCTCAAGGTGTAGCTCTCAAGCACATTGCTTTTGGCTTCGGTATTCAGAACTATACCTGCGCTGATGCCGCTGCCACTCCCGCTGCCGTCGGTGCCCTGGCTGTTCTCTACGACATCACTCATCTCTACCCAGGCCAAGGCCCTTCATCTCTCACTCCCGACAAATGGGCCTCTTTCACTGGTGACGTTCTCAGCACCGGAAAGGTCCCTCTCAACCTCAACACCAACGGCGTCGGAGCTTCTACCACCAACCCTTTCCCCAAGAAGCAGGATCTCAAGGTCCAAGGCCTCCAGAAGAAGCTCCCCTACCTCGGACATCACTTCTTCAACGCTGCTGGAGTTCCCACCTTTGACCTCGACAAGGGTAACCAGCTTCTCGTCTGCAAGAAGCTCGACGGTATCAAGGCTCCCTCTACTGCCTCCGCTGGCCCTGACGGAACTGGCGCTGTCGACTGGCTCTACCTCGGCGATGCTGGTGGTAGCATTGGCGTCTCCTACGTCTACCGCGTCATGACTGCTGGAGGTGTTTCTCACGGCTGCAAGGCCAAGGGCACCGACAGCACCTCTTACACCACCCTCTACTGGTTCTACGGTTAAACCAAACCGGTCACCACTTTTCATCTTTCACTTCTTAATCACATATTTTCTTAGTCAGATAGAACGGCGGTTCATCGGAGTTTATAAAAGGTCACAATCGCTTTACATAGGATACTCATACGTTTCACGACGATCGTTTACTGGTACAAAATCTCGGGTTTTGGGAACAGATACCATGGTTTATTACGGGTGTGAATGCATCATTGCCCCAGAGGACATTTAGGGAACAACATTCGGCGTTTTGCTTTTGATACGAAGGAATTGGAGGGCGTATTGGATACTCAAGATAGGATGGAACGAAGATAGGTTGGTAGTTAGCCATTGTCAAATGGAAATACATTGCATCAAGTCCTTTAGGCAAATCTTGAACTCTCACATGACCGTGAATGACATGGCAAACCAATGTGAGCAACGGAGATGCACAAAGGCTCTTCAAGTATATCAACCAAATTCCATCGCAAAGAACGCTAGACAATCCATCATCAAGAAGGCAAGATGGTACAAAACACGCCACTCAAGCATCCTCCTTGCCGACAACCTGCTTCTCATGTTCCAGGCTTTCTCTCTCGCAAGCAATAACCACATTGGTCATATACTTGTGACACTTGTAAGTCAAAGCCGTACACCAGATGATCATGGCGATGCTAACAGCAATCATTGCCCACATGCCTCGCTAATGAAATGTCAGTACTCTCTCAAGGTTAGTCAACAGTGAATGATAGAAGCTTACAATGAACCAAGGAGCCATCGAGGCACCATAGAAGACGATGCTCCACCAAGCATTGATGGTATTGCTGCCCGTGTTCATACCAGCCAACACGATACCGCGGAACATGGCTGATTCGTGACGCATGACATCGTTGCACCAAGCGAAGAAGGTAGCCTGGCACGCATAGACAGAACCGGCCCAGTAGTAGGCTGCGAATACAACCGTGGTAGAATGTGGGTTTGTAGGGTCTTTGGAAGCAACCAAGACCATGATAGCTGTAGCGATACCAGTGAGGCCAATGAAGTATCCAACAAGATATCGCTTTCCCGCCAGAAAGTCGGTCAATGTTGCCCAAAACAGCGTGGATACAATACCAACGGCTGGCACACCACTAGGATAGTTGTTCTTCTGGGCGACAGTGTATGTTTCGGTCGGGTGGTTTTGGAGGAAGAGAGCGAAGAGGGCGTTGGTGCTGAAGGACTCGGTCTCGCCGGCGATGATCCAAAGAATAACAAATCCCCACCAAAACCACGATGTAAGGACCATCTTTCCATAGCCGAAGGTGAGTTTAGGTCGTTCTTCAGCGGGAGGAACGCGGGATCTGGCGAGGGCTCGCTCCTCTTCGGAGAGGTAAAAGGCGGTGGTAGTGTGCGGCGTATCGGGGAACAGGAAGAAGCCGTAGAGAGCAACGGGGATGGTAATGAGGCCATCAATAATGAAAAGCCATCGCCAACCGGTCAAGCCATTTCGACCATCCATACTTGAGTGAATACCCGTTTGGATGAAACCTCCAATCATAGTTCCCGCCAGGCCAGAAGCCGTAAAGATACCGCTTCGCTTACCAAGCTCCCTCTCTGTATACCAAGATCCGAGGATGTAGTGTGTGCCGACAAAGGTTGATGCTTCACAGATGCCCTGGAAGAAGCGAATTGCCATGATGGACTTGGGGCTCTGGACGGAGGCGGTGGCCATGGTGAGGCCGCCCCAGAGGACCATCATGAGAGGGAACCAGATGCGAGGCTTGATGTATTGGAGGGAGAGGTTTGAGGGAACTTGGCCGATGACATAGCTGCGACTTGTTAGAGGGTGTATTTATGGCGAGAAGCGAATATGAGATGGGTGTGAGCTTACCCAACAGTGAAGCAAGTAAAGATCTGGTTCAGCTGGTCGCCCTCGAACCCGAGGTCCTCCTTCATTCCAGACACGTAGGCATTGTTGATGTTGTTTCGGTCAAGCTATAGTTACAGAGTCTGTCAGTTGAATGAATGAACCAAACAAGTAGGGTACGACAACGTACGTAGTTGACAAAGTAACTCAAACAACAAAAGGTCAAGATGAAAAAGTCAATCTTTTGGACAAGACGTCTCTCTCCGGGCTTGTAGTCAACATGAAGATACTCCTTCAGTTTCGACGACATATTTGCGACTTTGTAAGAAAGAGTCTGAAGTGGCGAGAGTCCGATGATGATGATGATCAAGAGTGACAACCAAGGGGCCGAGACCTGGTCTACTTATACATGCCGAGTGAAGCTGCAGACAAAGATAGTCAGTCATTGGCAGTATTAGTCTCTGAGACTCAATTATACCGACCTTGGCAACGCTCCTATTCCGCTGCAGTATCAGAGTCAAGTCGCGTATGTTGGGCGAGCAAGTCAAACGATTTCGGCCAAGTCTAGAGTAGTCTTAATCTGCCGAAACGAAACGATAAGCAGCCAAAAAATTGGGAATTTGCGGGGAAGCGATAGGCTAGAACGTGCAGGGCGCTGATCATCCCTGAAGATACGATTTCTCTCCGCAATTGATTGCTTGATTCATTTCCTCTTTTGGAAACGTATCTATACAAACCTGGTAGATAAGTTCCTTGTTAGTGAGATAGGAGATGCCGGGGAAGTTTGGCGGATGCTACTGAGGTATCTACAGTATCTCGATGGAGACTAGGGGTTTGATATGTAAACAGCTGATCTTAAAGATAGCTTGATTGGATAGGTGACAGGAATGATAGATGCCAAGAATTGTATTTTCTGTTCTTAGATACACAAATTGTCAGTGTTATAGAGAGCAAGTCTGTATATATAGTAATTGGAGTTAGAGTTGGAGTAGTTCACCATGTCTACTATGGTTAGGCGAATCAAGCATTCGCCGGATATAGGATATACTCACCCAAAAAAGTCAAAACGTATCAAAGATATGGCTATCAGCAACAAACTCGGATCCTTGTTCTATTACCGAGTATCTGGAATTACCCCAGATATTCATTCGTGCATATCTCATTAGTGTCAACACCTCGTGATAAGCTGCATTTCCCCTCATACAACCACACTTCACCCCGTTGATACCTCTCCCCATCAGGAAGGGAACCTAAATCATTAACCAACGTTAGCGTATCACAATTAACTCCGGACCGGCAATAACCCAAATAGGAAAGATATCTATTACACTACTACAACCCTCAACTGACACCCTCGACTGAGATATCTCAGACTAGATTTAAGCTGCCTCTGTTCTCTATCTTCCCTTGGCTAACCCAAGATACTGCACACCAATAGTCTCGCCCATCATGACTCTCACAACAACCACTACACAAACAGCCACCCTTGATACCACTCCTGCGTGGAAGGATATCAGCGACCAGAAGATCAAGGCTCTGAATTCTTCTATCCCTGAACAATGGCGCATTCCTAAAGATATTCTCCCCCCTGATGATCAAGCTGATATCACAACTTGGCCAGAGTCCTCAGGATGGTTCACTGAGGAAGAGCTCGCTATCACATCTTTGGCTGCTGCTGCACTCCTTGAGAAACTTGCTTCAGGGGAGTACAAGTCTGAGGATGTCACCAAGGCATTCTGTAAAAGAGCATCTGCCGCTCACCAACTTGTAAGTCAGTCACACAACGAGAAATGCGTCGTACTAACACGATGTACAGACAAACTGTCTTGCAGAGACTTGCTTTGAGCGCGCTCTCCAAACAGCCCGTCAACTAGACGAGCATCTCGCCAAAACTGGAACCCCCGTTGGTCCTCTCCACGGTCTTCCCATTTCTCTCAAAGACAACTTCAATCTTGAGGGTCTTGACTCAACAGTTGGATTCACGGCTCATGTTGGAGACCCAGCCAAGTCTGACTCCGCACTTGCAACAGTTCTTCAGAATGCCGGAGCTGTCTTCTACGTCAAGACAAATGTGCCTACGGCTATGATGATTGCAGAGTCCGTCAACAACACTTTTGGACGAACTGTGAATCCTAAGAATAGGTATACTACCAGCGGTGGAAGTTCAGGTGGAGAGTCAGCCCTTATTGCATTCAAGGGAAGTCCTCTTGGTGTTGGATCTGATATCGGTAAGTTTCACACTCTCGAGTTGGCAGCAATAAACTGACACTACTGTAGGTGGATCATTGCGTATTCCTGCTGCTTGCACTGGAATCTTCACCATCCGTCCTTCGGCAGGCCGATTCCCAGTGCGCAACTGTCGCTCCGGCATGCCCGGCCAAGAAGCTGTACTCTCCGTCAACGGCCCCTTGGCACGAACTCTTCAAGACGTTGAGCTCTACAGCAAAGCCGTCATTGACTCTCAGCCATGGCTCGTTGACCCCAAGTGTCTCCCCATTCCCTGGCGCCCAGCCCAGCTGCCTGAAAAGCTAAAGATCGCATTCATGTGGCATGACGGTATGGTCCGGCCAACACCGCCCGTAACTCGAGCTCTCCAGATCGCCAAGAAGAAGCTCGAAGCGGCGGGGCATACAATCATCGAATGGGATCCTGTTGACCAAAAGGAAGGCAGTGAACTTCTTCAGCGCATGTTTACTGCCGATGGTGGACAAACTATCCGAAAGGAACTTGAGCGTACAGATGAGCCTTGGAGACCGGAGATGGAAGCCTATCGAGTCGCGAGAGATCTGAGTACCTCCGAGATGTGGAAGCTTCAGCTCGAGCGAACAGCTTTCCAGAACCGCTATCTCGACCGCTGGAACAAGGCGGGCATTGATGCTATCGTCAGTGCAACAACCCCTTACAGTACCGGAAAGCATGGAAGCCTAAGACATGGTAAGTATTTAGGTCATTGATGAGACGAGTTGGTATACTAACGATTGATAGTTGCTTATACTGGTGTTTTCAACGTCGTTGACTACTCAGCCGTCTCTTTTGCTACCGGTATCAACGTCGATAAGGACGTTGACAAGCTTGACGCTTCGTATGAGCCGTTGAGTCCGTTGTGCAAGTCTGTCAATGAAGAATGTGAGTAGCCCACTCCAGCCATACGGCCGAATATCACTAACACTATACAGACGACGCAGAGCTAGTCCATGGACTACCAGTTAGTCTCCAAATCGTTGCTCGTAGATTAGAAGAAGAAAAGGTCATCGCTATGGCCAAGCTCGTACATGAGACTGTTGGCTAGGGAAATGCTGTAGAATAGACATGAGTATGTAGACATTGGAAGACCTTGTGCTCATCATATAGAGTAAAATCACTACTGGGACCGGCACATGGCATGTAACAGATAAAGAAATATCGTATTCATCTTGTTTCTCGTTTGGAAAAACAGACATGGAAATTGAAGAAGGAGGAATCGCTGTTCAACCCTCAACCCATGTACAAGCATGCCTCGTCAGCTTCTTGAGACGGGTTCCTCCCTATCCCATCCTCCCAGTATCAGGCATTAAATTCTTGATATCACCAAGCCTTATCCTTGTTTCCCTGTCCTAAAGTATCTCTCTCATTTTGAACTTGAAGCGACGTCTCTGAACCTCCTCTAAGACACTATCCGACTCTTATCATACGCGAATACGTTTCCTTATCTCCTAGAGGCATCAAGTCCTCCCTGGAGATCCTGCTCGAGCCCCGTGTTTCCATGGCCCTGATACTCCTGTGGTCGGGGGTCCTCCGCTGTCCATTGGCCGTTGCCCTGAGGCAGAGGGACGGGCACACCTTGCTGGTTCTGGAGACCGGCGGGGCCACCTTGGCCAGGAACAGTGCGGACAGTCTGTCGGAATCGCATCACCTCGTCCAGAATCATGCCTCTCATCTGGCCAACATCCTCAACGACCTCGAAGTCGAAGTTGAATGTGGTAGGGCAGTCGGGCTCGTCTGAGGCATCGTGCCAGATGTGGAGGTAGGGGTGCTCGAGAGCCTGCTCTACGCTGATACGAGACGAGGGGTCGAAAGCGAGCATCTTGTCGAGAAGGTCGAGAGCATCAGGGTTGGCCTGAGTAAACAGGCTAGGGAATGGCTTCTTGGGCATGAAAGGTAGGTTGCGGACGTATTCCTGAGCACGGGGTGAGCCAATGCGAGAGAGGGTCTCTTCGTTAGGCGTTCCAAGAATGTGAAGAATCTGGTTGAGCTGGTCGACGTAGTCACGGCCCTTGAAGAAAGGTCGGCCACCCAACAACTCAGCGAGAATACAACCAACAGACCAAACATCAACTATATCGGGTCAGTAAGACAATCCACTGGCACTAGTGCTTTCGGGTCACACATACTCGCTTTGGTGTAGCTCTGGAAGCTCAACATGATCTCGGGCGCACGGTACCATCGGGTAGCAACGTACTCCGTCATGTATCCGGCATTCTCCTCGGGATCGACTGAGAAGCCTCGGGCAAGACCGAAATCGCAAATCTTGAGCTCGCAGTCGGCATTGACGAGCAGGTTTCCGGGCTTGAGATCTCGATGGAGCACATTGGCGGAGTGAATGTACTTCAGACCACAAAGGATCTGGTAGATAAAGGATTGGAAATGGGCATCGGTAAGAGGCTGGCCAGATCGAATGATGGCAGCCAAATCACACTCCATCAGCTCTACGCTGTGTCAGCTTATGGTCACTCTTTCTTCTCGGCTCGTTACTGACCTTCGTACAGATACGTCTCGTTGAAGTTATCGGGTCGAGGAATGTCCATGTCGTACAAACATGTGATCTGTTCATGAGCATATTAGCATACGCGTCCCCTGGTACTCGTTGCGCCTCGGCAGAACTCACGTTGCGGTGGCCTCGGAAGTGCTGAAGCAGCTTTATCTCGCGCAGAGCGCGCTTGGCGAGAATCTTCTTGCTAAAGACATTGGTGACCTTTTTGATGGCGACGCCCTCGTTGGTTTGGTTGTTAACGGCGGCACTGAGAGGCGGGGTTATCGTCAGCAAATGCAGAGGCGGCGGGGTAGAAGACGAGTTTGGAGTCGCACGCAGCACAAGCAAGAGACGAGTGCTACGAGCAGTAACAGGATACGCACTCACCAGACGATACCGTAGGCTCCCTGTCCAAGCTCCTTGGTGACCGTGTAGCGCTCGTCGACGATAAAGTCCTGGTTAAAGACCTTGAAGACCTTCCGTCCTTGAAGGTCCGACATGGTTGCTGTTCTGATATGATCTTGGATGCGGGGCAGATGGAAGATGGAAGCTTCGAATGCGACAAGGTTTGGTCAAAGAGGAACGACCGTTTGCGTCGGTTGAGGAGTGAACCTTATAGGGAAAGACAAGGTAAGGTATATAAAGAAGAAGAGTTTAGAAATGCTGTGTAAGAACACGACAAAGAAACAGTCAGCGCCGTCTTTGCGATATATGTATGTACCTTAAGTTGCTGGTTGGTTGGGTCCCGCGGGTTAGACGAGTGGAATGGGAAATAGCTCCCTCAGCTGCTGAGCCCATCTCTGGACGGCTACTGGACGAAGCATTGCGTTGCTGTTTTAGCAGGGGCTCTCAGGGCTGCTAGAACCGATCCACAGTGACCCGAAGCCGCTAAGGTATGAAAAAAGGGACCCCGCAGCGAAGTCACCGCCTGGTGATGTGGCTGATTTGCTCGGCTTGCGGCCCCCACTCGCACTGGGCCAATGAGAAGACGAATCAAGCTCTTCACTTGATAGCCGCGCGACAACGACCCTGGTTCTCAAGTCGCAGTGATGCATGCAACGGCTCGGCCTCATCTATTGCAAAAAGGGGAACTTGTCGTGTTGGACTCTCAGAGGACACAGACTCAAATTTGATGATTTAAAAACACGCGTTTCTTTACGAAGTCCAAAGCTTATCCCCTCCTAACAAGAGACGAGACAGCCTAACAAAGGTATCTCGGCACTCACCTCCCGCTTCGTTAGGTCGTGTATCCAGCCGCACACCAAGGGGCTGAGTCTGTTAAAGGCCAACACCGATGGTCAGCAATCTCATCCAATCTCACCCGGCATCTGGGAGATCCGCCTCACGTAAAGCCTCCACTGAGAATTAGGATCCAATGCCGTCAAGTTGCGAGGTGTACAATATGACCTCGTGTTGTTATCATAGTCTCTGGGTCCGGCATCACCGACGCAACATGACAGAGATGAGAGACACTCTGAGTGAGATCAGACAAATTAAATGACGCTGTTCCTCAGCTCGAGATCAAGGCCGCCCACTAGGCCGCTGCATCGTCAGCCCTGGGAGCATAGGGCTGAAGCTTGCCAAGTGGGACTGTCACAGAACTCTCTCAGACATTATGGTGTACGGTTTTGCTTCTGATGTCTCTGGCAATTTTCCTGGTCTCGTTTGATCATTGTGAAGGTATCAGAAATACTCTGAGAGCTTGTGATTGCAGTATTCCGGAACAAGTGGCCCAAAGAAAAGTTCGCCGAGTTTCCTTCGTTTTCTTGCTTCGAGACCAGCATCCATGGGTGTTTATCTGAAACCAACCTCATGGATACTGAGACACAACCTGTAGGATCGACATAGAATAACCTACCCTCCAACTTAATCGAACCGTCTTGCTGGGAATCATTCAGCCAATAATCATCAACTTTGTTGAAATGTCAATAAATATTCTAATCTACCTAGTCTCCTCTAATGTGTAGCCTCCCTCGTTCCCCTTCATTGATCATCTGTATGTACAAGTATCGGGTATTAAATCCATCACCACCCCCCAACTCCGTCAATATCATCCATTTACTCTTCTCCGAAAGTCTCCTTCAGAAAGTTCTTAGAGAACCGCGTGCACTGCTCATACGCCTTTGCGAAACCGTCGTCTCCGCCGTAGTAAGGATCGTTGACGATCTCGGGTCGCTTTGTCCCGCTGAATTCGCCGAACAGCATAACCCTGGCTTTGGAGTCCGGGGCGTTCTTCTGTAGTCTGTGAAGATCAGAGAGGTTCGATCTGTCCATGGCGAAGATGTAGTCAAAGGTGTTGAAATCGCTCGGGTGGAACTGGATATTGCGTCAGCAAGATTGCGCTGCGGGTGAGATGGATGGGCAACATACGCGCCGCGCGAGATGGTCGTAATCATTTATACCATTGGCTTCGAGGGTAGCCATGGTTCTATCATCCGGGGGTTCTCCGCTGTGATAGGCAGCTACAGCGAGAGCAATCAGTTGAATTCTGGTCAGTTCTTCCGATTTTCATACCTGTACCGCAAGAGTCGATGCGCCCAATCTTATCCTTGAGATTCGGCTGCTTGGCAAGGCTCTGGAAGATACCCTCAGCCATGGGTGAGCGGCAAATATTGCCGAGACACACAAAGAGGACGTTGACTTGTTCTGGCATGATTTCGACGATGGTACAGTGATACGAAACAGAGTAGGTCGATCGCGAGAAGAGAAAAAGTACCAATAAGCTTATTTATCGAGAAAGGAGGGAAAATGAAAGAACCGAAATACTGATGATCGCAATGGGATTGAGTGACGTGACGGGCCGATGCGCATAATCTAAGGTAGGTAATCTAACTACCAGGTCTACCCCACCATCTCACAATTCCAGGCTTTGGAGTGGAGAGATGGAGGGGCACGGCCTCGAGTAGCAAGAAAACATCAGTACAGGCTGTCAAAATAAACGTAGCAAAAGGTATCCTAAGCTTGGGCTAAAACTGTATTAATTTACTCAAGTCTTTTTATCATTTAGGATCAAACTCTCGAGTTTTCTTTCCTCCCCCTACCTAGCACGGGCACAGTCTTAAAAGCCATGGCCATCAGAAGCTGAACTAATGAAGGGGATAGATTATAATCAACAATATTTTCCGGTGATATAGACAAGCTACCTATAGCACAACCAAACTTTACCTCCCAACCTCCAACTGTCACTGTGTCTCAGTATCGCTTGGCATTGTATCAGACCATTTAGTTTAGTCTTCTGTACATAATCCGAAAATTAAACAAGTTTCAGTGAACCAAACACTGTATGGCCTTTACTAAGCAACACGTGCTCTCGTGCTCAGCTGGCATCCGCTACCCCTGTCAAGAAGGCGTCTCCAACGCGTTCTGATTGTCGAGAACGTGCAAGCATCGTCACTTAGCTCAAGCCATCGGCCTAAAGTCTTCCCTTCTTCACGGCTCACATCTACAAATGCGACAGAAAGTTGTGAATAAGCGTAATCTCAGTGTCTGAAGATGCAGCAACTGAGCAATATGGTCTATAAAAAGGGCCTCGATATCCCAATGGCCTCAGGTTGACTCTCCTCATCAGCCTTCGCTCTCGAACAACTCTTTATTCGTCTTAATATCATCCCAATTGCCCACTATGTCTGAATGGAAGCCACCGGCCTTTGGTACTCCCGTCTGGATGAGCATCCCTGCTACAGATGTTAGCCGTGGTATGTCCTAGCCAACTGCTAGTATGTCTTGCTCTTACACCTCTATAGCCGCAGAGTTCTACAAGACTGTTTTCAACTTCAACTTCAAGCACTCCGATCACAAGAATCCTGGCGAGTTCAGGAAATTCGACTTCAACCCTAGTCTTGGCTTGACAGGTGGTATTCTGCAGGCTCCTGACCACACTGGTAACTTCCACCCAGGTAAAGGAGGTCTCTGTGTTTACTGGTTCGTCGAAAACGTTGATAACATCGGGCCTGTCATTGAGAAAGCCGGTGGTAAAATGTTGACTGAGAAGGAAAAGGAGGGAGAGTTTGGCCTGTATAGGTTCTTTGAGGATACCGAGGGATCTGTTGGTGCCGTGTACCAGATGGCTTGAGCTTATACTTAGGATGACCGATCTTTGCTCTTGAATTGACCACACTCCTTTTACTTATCACTTCGATCTTCTCCTCGTATGATACAAGTATGCAATGAGAACCGCCCTAGGAACAGGGTATCTGATGGAGGTCTCTGGAACAGTGGCAAGGGGTCGAATTCGAGGCATTTGCGGGTGCACCGAGGATTATAAAGCCGGTCAGGGGGGACAGTTTCCATAGCAGTGTATACACCAGTGTTGATGGCAAATGAGGAACAAAGTCAGGAGTTGATATTGTGCTGCAAAGAGCCATCGTGTAAAGTCACCATGATAAGGACGACTCCAAGCTTCCGTCATTTGCCTTTTGCCATGGTATGCTTTACCAGTAGACCAATGGTACCACGACCGATGGCAAAACTTGTCGGCATAATCTCCCTCTCTGTTAAGCCGCATTGATATCCGTAGGCATCATTATTGCTCCTGCGAGACCAGATGCGATTGGACCTTTCGTGGATAAAAACCATACCTCTTTGCAGTGTGGCATACTTGGTACCTTGTCTTAGAGGTTTCGCAAGAGCCCGATACCACTCATGGAAAACCACGCAGCGAAACGTACGACTGAAAGATATACTTGATATTGTGAGCAGGAGTGCATAAGTCTACGGTATGATAAAAAAAGGATCGCATGTATATACCTTTGCTATATGGTAAGTCCATAGGCTGTCACATACATTGGCGTACACGACCAAAGCTTGTTACCTCAGTTTAACTGTCAGGCAAGCTCAAATCTCACAGTCAACCGGCCAATCACTGGTGAATAAACTTCTTTGAATTTCGGTTTCCATTCATTTTTCATACACAATACAAGAGAGGGGATGCCACGTATAGTAGAGGCGCCGTGTCATCGCACGTTATTCTGTCCCCTCATCCGCTTCGCTGGCCAATTCCAGCATCATCTCCAGATTTTCCACAAATTTCCCTACCCAAAAAAAGACACATACGCCAGGCTCAGGTGAGAAAAGCAATAATAATACACAGAGCGTCCACAGCCCATCAGGAACCTTTCCGTCCCGAGGTTGTGCTGCTCAGAGGCCGTTGTCGTTCATTGTTACAGTTGGTCGTATCGTTATGCGTTCAAGCGAGCTGTCGCTGACGTTCTCGCCGTATCGTCTCGAGGACTCCCATTACGCCATTGTTGCGCAATCGTTCGAGGACGAGTTTCATGCCATCTCGGCTTTTTCCCATTTGATCCTGCGTCTTGGTAGAGGCGATGCTCTCGATGCTGCGCTGAATACCCTTCGTGCCCCAGCTACCAATGATACCATTCTTGAACCAACCGTCCTCTTGGGCTTGTCCCAGCTTGCCCCTAATTTTATCCCCGAGTCTTGACCTGAACTGAACCATAGTCGTCACAGCAGTCTCGTTAGGATTCTGGTTAGCGCCCTCGGCAGGGATGTTGAACTCTTGCTTCTCAATGACAGAAAGCACGCCGGTGAAATTGAGGTTTCGGCTCTCCGTCTTCATCCAACCCTCCTTGATATCCACAACACTCGTCTCGAGGATGTATGAAGCCTTGTCTCCAGAGCCACCGCCGGTGACACTGGCAGGAAGTAGCTTGTACACAGCACCAGGCATTCGACTTTTCTTCAAATGGATGCGAGTTGTGTGAAGTCGACGGGTTTTTGGGTCGACATAGCTCTCAATGGTATCGGTGCTGAGCACGTGGGCGGCGAAGGGGTTTAGCTGAGGCGAGGAGTATCGTAGGAAGTAGGCGAGAGTGACAGTCGGGAATGGATGGTTATAGTTATGGTTTGTCGTATGAGTGAGAACCATTGTCGCGGATTCGAGCAAATACTGCTCGTCAAGAAAAAAAAGAATCGAAGAGAAGCGACGTAGAAGAGGTCCAATTGATCAAGTGGCAATTGGCTTGACCTATCAATTGTGCAATGAAGCCCTAAAACAAATCGTAGAGCTGATTGAACCCCCAATTCCTATCCCAAAGAGCCCGTGAGCTCGATGATGCTCTTGGATCAAGTTGATCACTAAGAGGTTGGTGGTTGCGGAAAATTGAGCCGGCGCCTCGGCTTAAGCACCAGCACTTTCTTATCTCCGGGGGGCGCGGAGCCGGATATGGGAAATCGACAAGAGAGCAGTAAGACAGAGTCAGAAACGGAGCTCGCAGCTATGTCGGGCCGCGAGAGAATTTACACAAGGGAAGAATAATACAGTGAGAAGAGCTGATGATGGAGTGATCAAGTTTAGATCTGGAGACCCTCGCGACCTCGACAAGCGCAGAGCAGAACAGAGCAAGCAGCACGAGACTTTGGCAACAGTAGCAGTACTCGACTGGTCTGGGCTTCTTTCTCCGCTGTGGAAGAAGAAAAAGAGGAGGAGCTTAGAAGAAAGTGGAGGCAAAAGGACGAGCAATCGGCTGATTGAGGTCCGTTCAGCCAATTAAGAGCTTCTTGATCACGAAACTCACAAGTTTCCGATTGGGCCGTGATGAGGGGTCGGTTGATCTGGGGAGAGAATGTGGCGATTAACACGTGATGCATTATCAAAGCGTCATCATACTGCAACACCAAAGCTCAGTGAGATGACGACAGTTCTGAGACTCACGATGCCACGGTGTAGGAGTATGACGAATCAATGTCACTTGGTCTGCACAATGACATAGCATACACAGAAGTCAATATCTCCGTGTTAGATCTACTTTTTGCCTAGAGATCGATTACACAGATTTAGTCAATCATCGTTGTCCCATGAATTAATGAGTATCATCGCTAAACTCGCTAGCATGTCCTAAAAGTTTCCTTGCCTGTATCTGACAAAAGGCGTTTTGTAAAAACTCCAATTCTATCCATATATGCCAACCGTGTTAAAGATATTCCCAACGCCTCGCAAATGCATCCCGCATAAATCCATTATAATCTATTGCAATAGAATGTTCCCCTTACATGAGGAACTCACTTCCAGCAAAGTGCTTCAAAACAACCCAACCATCCGCAAAGCTTTCTTTATCCATGCGCACAACAATAGCCGCGTGACTATGTCGATGCTTCTGAATGTGAACAGGAAACTTGCGCCAACCAGCTGCATCCAAGTTCTCGATCATCTCGAATTGATCAGGGATTAGCGCAAGCGTTAGCTGTCTTGAAGTCGATATTCTGCGCCGTTTTTTTAGTAGCTTGCGATGATCAGCATCATAGGTCAGACAATCTTCTGAATCTGACGCTGCCAGGTATTGCTGGTTCTGTGAGCTGTTCAGGACCTCGTAAGCTTGTTCGACTTCTTCTCGGATCTCCTTAATCCGTAGGGGCATGCGGTACTGCTCGATCTTCAACCCAGCCTCTCCTGACTCATGCGCCTTGATTCGATTGGCACTTCGGACTGTTTGGACGGCAGAGTTGGCGAGGAAGACAACAACTCCGATCGGAATTATAACACCGACTGTCACCATAAATGGGATGCTCTTGACCCACTTCTTGAGAGCTTCGTAGTCTGTCAATAGGGTGTCTTGATGAAGTTTCGGTCGAAGCGCAATAGGATGGTCAGGGTCAAGAATCACACCCTCGTATCCCTCAAGGTAGTTCAGATTGACCTTTTCAAGGTCTGTATAAGGATCATGTTTGGTAATGGCGGATGTGTAGTGTACAACACTTCGATCGTTGACAATATTTGTGTATAGTGTGCGGCGCTTAAACTTCTTGAGACCAGACATGAAGATAGAATCTGGATCGGCGAGCACTGCGAGAAGGGGTCGGTTGGTGTCGCGGAATTTATCGATGGTGAAAAGTTGGCGGCCGGACATTGATAGCGTTCGGGCGCCGAGGACGTTCCAGACGTTGTTGAGCCATCCTTTAAGTGGTGTTCTCACTCCGAGATGGGGGGATGCAAATGTGGTAAAGTTCTGACAGGATTCCGTGTTAGTTCATCCAATCTTTTCCTCCTACTGTTCCCCTGAATGCGACGTGCGACTTACCATGCATTCGAGATCATCGAGAATTCCCTTCGCATAAAGCAAACCAACCGCATATCGCGAAACTAGACCTCCGAGCGAATATCCTGCAATACTCAACTTGGTGATCTTGCCTCCTTGCTCTTCAATGCTGCGCAACTTGTCCTCGATCTCTGCGCACACGCGCTCGCCACCAAGCTCAATGCCATCGTATGTGAAGTTGCCGCGGTTCTTCTCAGCAGGCATGATATATAATTCGTCTTCGGAATATTCGTCACGCAAAGCCTTAGCAACATTGCGCATGTGACTTGGGTTTCCCCAAAGCTGTTTCTATGGTCAGCGCTGTATGACGTATAAGGATTGATCGTCAGGGGGTGATGCTTACGCCGTGAACTAAAACACAGAGGTGAGTAGCCTTTGCGCTTCCGCCGGTAACATTTTCAAGAACAACAGGTCTAGACATGGTGAAGGATGTGCGATGAAAGTAAAATGGCCAGGATGAAAAAAGAGACTAAGGCAGAAAAGTTGCCAGTCTTTTTAAGAATAAATTAGTTGAGGTTTCTCAGGAGATGCAGCCCCCAACGGAGTTTCGGATTGCGTAAAGTCGGGTTGTCTGAAGTCCGCTCAGCTGCAAGAATACGGAGGCAGCACGGAGTTAAGCCGTTAAAGTCCCCACCAAAATGTCGATGACCACTATCGACGTCGACCAAACACGCGACAGCATATGCCGTTTTAGGAATACAATCTGGTTGCTAACAACGGTTTTTAACGAGTATTAATGCCGTGGGGCTGAGTTGTGGACGCGGTCGTGTGAAGCCATAACAGCAGAGGCTTCGTTCAGTCTTTATAGTTGCGGACTTATCGCAGTCTACAGGTCGTTACACGATATCTCGGATAGATGTGAATTCCGACTACTGCCAATAGCTGGCTTCGGTTTAGATTGCATGGACTAACTGGTCTACGGATCTTACTTGATCTGTTCAATCGATCCTCAAATGTGGCGCTTTCCCACACCATCGCGGGTTGGTTCTAGATTTGGGAGAGCTGAATTCCTATCATGACGCCTACAAAGGGGTGCGAAACCGAGTGCGAGCCGTCTTTAAGGCATAAGTGCACTAAAAACAAGTTTGTCGTCAATGTAAAGAGAACCAGATCTGTTTCAGTATTTGTTCAAAACTCATACACAAATGGTCAGCTGCATTCTTACAATTCGGTGGTTATCACAAAAGAAACAAAGTCCATCCCTTTATTCAAGATGGTATGAAGCGCCATGGCTCATGAGCCTCTAAAATCATGGCGGAGTTCAACACTGGAGTGCGCAAGGTACTGCTCAAAGTGGGTCCCATCATGAGAGCAACCGCTTGAGAGCTGAAGGCTTAGGCTATCTGCAGCTCTTTCAAGCTGAGCCTCATCTGTACATCAAAAGCTACAGCTAATACCATCTCAATTGAATCAAAACGGAGACAATTTAATACATTTCTCTTTTGGTCCCTCCGACCATTCAAGGAGCTCACGTGCATTCACATCAGCACGGTCGTCCTTCAACCTCTCCACAACAACTCACCTCACTGAAGTGCAGTGGATAACCTCCTATTGATTGTTTCGTCTCACCAAGCACAACCACCTTAAACCTGGCTTCAACCTCCCACCTCGATCATTTATTCATGCTCAACGATCTCGGTGGCATCATTAGAAGTTCACATGATCACGAATGCCGACACAGAGCTCATATTGGGAAACCCTCAACGTCACTTTGAGGTGTCGTCACCATGAGTTTATTCAAACACATCCCCTGTCCCAAGGGCGATGATTGCGCAGCGAGCCTCTGTCCATTCAACCATCCAAAGGAGAAATATGAACCGCCGTCACAAGGACTCTCATCAGATGACATGAGCAATGAGACCACCGCAGCAAACCAAGATGTACCACCCAAGCGTGTGAGGACAGATCCCTTTCATCCGCCTCCTTCACCTAAAACTCCCCAAGATGTGGCACCCAGATCTTCTGGAACATCTCGTGGGGGTCCAGCGGATGATATCCCGAAGCCAGTAGCCAAGAAGCTTGAAACAGCAGCTCGAACAGTCTCCCCTCCACCACTGAAACGGAAAATGGACACTCAAGATCACACTCCAAAACCTTCTTCAAAGATTGCCAAAACAAGCCATTCTGCGACTGAATCACGTCCATCTTCTACCCGAAAACTTGTACCAGCAAAGCCCAAGAAGGCCGAAACTCTGAATCCGAGACTCCTTAAACGATTGCCTGCTGCTCATGACGTCCGTCTCAGGCTAGTCAAAATGCTTCACCAAGAACTTACCCGTCTCAACAAAGAACTCAAAGCTAACATCAAGAAAGACGAGGCGAGACTTCTACTATCAGATCAAGATCTTATCGTCCGAACACTAGACGAAGAGGAATACGTTGCTGTCCACAAGACCGCCGTGTACTCTAATGTTATGAAGAACAAAGTCATGCAATACAAGCGAATGAAGGTTGATCAGTGGAAGGCTGAAAGAGAGGACGAAATAAAGAAGAAGGAACTCGAAGCAGCTGGAAAAGATCCCAACGAGAAACCCACGGAAATCAAGACCGGCCTGACCTCTGCTCAGGAGGTTGAGCTTACGAAACGCATATTGACTCCCATCGATAAGCTAACAAATCATGGTTATGTTGCTAGTATACCTTCAGAAGCTGATATTGAAAAGGGGAGACAAGGTGTAGCAACAGCCGCAGGATGGGAGAAATGTGACCGTTGCCAACAACGCTTCCAAGTCTTTCCTGGAAGACGGGAGGAAGACGGTGCGCTCACTTCTGGTGGGACATGCACGTTCCACTGGGGAAAGACCTTCATCGCCCCCAAGGCTCCAGGCGACAACACTAGGCAGCCCAAGCGATATCAGTGTTGTGGACAAGAAGTCGGCGACTCTATTGGCTGCTTCACTCGCGATCACCACGTATTCAAGACCTCAGATCCCAAGAGACTTGCGTCTGTGCTTAACTTTGCAGAAACTCCCGATAATCCTGTTGTGCCGGCGGATAGAGCAGTGGCTTTTGATTGCGAGATGGGTTATACAGTTTTTGGGATGGAACTTATCCGTCTAACTGCAACATCATGGCCTACAGGCGAGGAACTGCTAGATGTCCTGGTTCGACCGTTGGGAGAAATACTCGATCTCAATTCGCGGTACTCCGGTGTCTGGCCCGACGACCTCGCTCAAGCTGAATCATGGACCGTGGACAAATCGACGAAGCCAACTAAGAGTAGCAACGACGATGTGAGCGAAGACGGCGAGCTGAAGCCTAAGAAGAAGAAGCTCAAGATCGTCGCATCTCCTGAAGTTGCCAGAGACTTATTATTTCAACTCATCTCCCCAACTACACCCCTGATCGGACATGGTCTTGAGAACGATCTCAACTCAGTCCGTATTGTGCATCCGACCATAATTGACACCGTGCTGCTCTTCCCTCACAAGGCTGGTTTACCATATCGGTATAGCCTGAAGATGCTCATGGATGTTCATCTCAACCGCAAGATTCAACAGGAGACGGGCCCAAAGATGGTAGGCCATGATTCTGCTGAGGATGCAAGGGCAGCAGGAGACCTTGTTCGTCTAAAGATTAGGAATGAGTGGATGGATATGCAGAGAGAAGGTTGGAAACTGGTGGATGGTAATTTCGTGGCTCCCGGGAAACCTTCAGGATTGACGGAGGCTTTCATCGAGACATAGATCTTGAGCCTGGGCGCCATATTCAAGACGGGTAGATACGCATGTGGATTCTCATGGGACTGGAAGGCATTGGCATCATAGATCTTGGGGTGCTGGACTTGGTCACTGGTCTAGCTAAGTTAATGCCGTTTTGGAACGGGGGAAGCCGTGAAGCCACCGGCGATTATACATTGCGAGATAGGGTTGATTTTCCCATCTGGTCTCGTTCTAGAAATACATAGTTGGCGCTCATGAATAAATGTTTTCATCGCCAACGATAAGCGGGGATTTCCCAGTCATTTCCTCAACATCCTTCACATCATACAAAGTCCGTTACTTTAAGCCCTGCCCACTGACAACAGGTACTGGCCACCCTGCTTTCCGCTTCCACCGGGTAGGTAGACGACGTTGGGGTTTGAAGAAAGAGTAGCAGCAATCTCGCGACTGGCCTCGATCTTCCGAATTTGAATGAGGCCGTCACCAGCCTTCTGGATGGCCTTGCTGATGGCCTCGGCGGACTCGGACTCACCCTCGGCGCGGATGACGTTGGCTTGACGCTCCTGCTCAGCACGCTCGACAATGAATCGGGCTCTCTCAGCATCTTGCTGGGCGATCTGCTTCTGCTCGACAGCCTTTGTGAACTCACGGCCAAAGGTCATGTGGGTGATAGAAACATCCTCGAGAGCGATGTTGAACTCGGCAGCACGAAGAGTAAGGTCGTTTCGAATTCGGTCAGAGACAGCCTCTCGCTGGGTGATGAGCTCAGCGGCATCGAACTGGGCGACGATGGCCTTCAAGACTTCGTTTCCAATAGAGGGGAGGACTCGCTCATCGTAATCGGCACCGAGGTTCTATCAGAGTCAGTCATATTCGCCTGAACCAGAGTTTACTGGGTTATCTTACCTGGTAAATTTTGGGGAGAGCCTTGACATTTGGTCGGTGCAGCACTCTCAGTGTCAAGCTAACCATCTGCAAATCCTTGCTGCCTGTGGTTGTTGCGATATTCCTAGGCTTGGTACGGACGTCGAAGATGATGCTCTTCTGCAGCCAGGGAACAAGGAAATGGGTTCCTTCATTGACGACGGTCTCCTTAACACCAGACAATCTGTCGAAGATGACAGCCCGAGTTCCTCCCTTGACGTCGTATATGGACTGACTGCCTAGAAAGACGACAGCTGAAGCGGGGACCGCCATGCGGTACATGAAGTTGAGGGCTCTCGCAGCGGCCGCCATTTTGATGTGGTGTACTTAAAGTCTTGTTCGGCGTATCGTTACAAGACGTCGGTCAAAAATGGTGGTCGTTAGAACCCAAATATCGATGGGAACTGGGGCGTAGCTGAAGCTTTTCGGAGTCAACGGACGGCGATGATGATTTGAAGCTCTTACTATGTAGTCCACCTTTGGACAAATTCCCAGTGCGATTCGTTGGTTGGCTGTTAGATTGATTCGGGTGGGTTGTTGCTCGGAGCTAGGCTCCTTCGGGAAAGCTCGGCTGATGGGGAAAGCCTGCGTCTGCGCTTTCCTTTCCAACCCGAGAAATCCTCAAGTGGCCCTTTTCTGCCTTTCGCCTCCAAACCGACGAGTCCAAAAACCACACACGAGAGATCTCGACTTTTCGTGCCAAATCCGCCAAAATGAGACCGACTCAGATGCTCCGAAGCGGCGCTGCCGACCCCAAGAACGGACAGTACGTGGATTGCGATTGAACGAGGGCAATTGGTGGTTCTGTTGCGTGCGGCTTTTCCAGTGGTTAATGGTCGGACGAACAACCCCAGGCCTTCAAAATGTTCCAATCGAGTCGGAATTGAATGCTGACGGACTTTCAATAGCTACATTGGTAACTGGGGCCACTTTGGTAAGTGATTGCTCCCACGATGTACGAACGAGGAAACTGGATCGATGAACGCGACGGACCAACGGATAATGACGATGCACGAGGTGGAGGCAATTGGGTTGACACAACACCGAGAATCGATGCATGCGCATAGCCGGTCCTGAAATTCATCGATGGGATATTCTTGGGGATTCATCAACGTCATCGACGAAACTGGAGACTAACTGGATATCAGGTGGTGAGAAGCAGCGTGGTATCATCACTTACGGTCTGTCCGCCAACCGACAGAACCCTTGGGCCGGTGCCTTCAACGATGCCATCTTCAACACTTTCCGCCGAACCAAGGGCCAAATCTTCTACTGGCTTCCTCCTATGATTGCCGGTTACTACATCATGAACTGGGCTGTCGAGCGGTACGTTCATGCACAGTGCTCAGCCACGACAAAATACTAATCTCATTTATAGAAGCGAGTACCTCAACTCCAAGGCTGGCCGTGCCGAGTTCGGTGATGAGGAGGAGTAAATTGGTTAAATTATTGGAGCAAAACCATGGCGGATGTGTTGGAGCAGGTCCTCTGGACCCATTGTACATCATCAATACCTAGATCAGGAGGTGCAATAGACGGCAGTCACACCATTTCTTTGTTATTTGGCCTTTCGGTATCCATATACTGCAATTGAAATGAAGACTCTCTAACACAGTGATCCCATCAATGCCATACCTCTTGATGATTCGAATCGATATCGGATCCACTGGTAATAGTCATTGCCGAGAGTATGATTGGATTGTCGGCGTTGGTCACGTGACAGCAGAATTGCTGATCGGAACCGGCGATACGTAACGCCGAAACTCTTCGCGGTAGCTCTTCTTCCACTCGCTGGAGAAAAAAAAAGTTGGAAAATTTCGAGGTCAGTGGAGTGCTAAAAGAAAACACTGTAACTTTGCGACCACCAACATTGCCGCCGAACCTTCAATTCGCACACACAATCCCCGTGCGACTCCAAAGCAGACACAAGTAATAACTTCGACGAAGCTTCCTCGAGAGAACCGCAGCAATGGCCGCCGAGAAGCCCGATAAGAAGGAGAAGAAGGACAAGAAGAGAAGCGACGAGTCCGGCGTCTCCAAGTCCAAGAAGGAGAAGAAGGAGAAGAAGGATAAGAAGGACAAGAAGGAGAAGCTCGCCGCCGCCCTTGAGGAGAAGCTCCAGCAGGATGCCCCCGTCGCTGCCGCTGCCGCTGCCAACATGGACGAGGACTCTGATGCTGATGAGGAGAAGGCCGCTGAGCTGCCTCTTGAGCGCACTGTCGTTCCCTTCGCCCTCCCCGTGGCGGATGAGAAGGGCATGAAGAAGGTCTACAAGACCATCCGCAAGGGTATGCGATTACACAGAACGATGTGTTTCGGACAGATCGCTAACAATTCACAGCTGCCAAGAACAACACCCTGAAGCGCGGCGTCAAGGAGGTCGTCAAGACTCTCCGAAAGTCTCCCCCTTCCGCCCCCGGCAACACCTCTTTCCCCGGCGTTGTCATCATCGCCGGCGACATCTCTCCCATGGACGTCATCTCTCACCTCCCCGTGCTGTGCGAGGACCACAACGTGCCCTTCATCTTCGTCACGTCGCGCGCTGAGCTCGGCGCTGCCGCCAAGACTAAGCGTCCTACATCCGTGGTCATGATCATGGAGAAGGCCGAGGGCAAGAAGTCAAAGGACAAGTCTGCTGACAAGGACGGCGAGGATGATGGTGAGGCGTTCGGCGAGAGCTACGCGTCCCTCGTCAAGTACGTGCAGAAGGAGTATGGCAAGCAGGCTTTCTGGGTCAAGGGTGGAACCAAGTACTAGGGGGACAAGGTCTATCCCGTTTCGACAGTGCCGGGACTGAATAAGGTCCCAAAGATGAAGAGAGAGCGGGGATCCCCAAAGATCAAGAAAGAGCGAGGGTAGCTTGGGACGAATGGTGTGGTGTGTTAGAACAAGTACAAGTCTGGATGTATTATACCAGAACATCTAGCCGGAGAACCAACGGCTGGATGAGGGCTTTGGCGGCGTTCAGGTTTAGCTATTGCATTAAAAATGGGACATGATTATCAAGGGTCCTTGAATTTGAAACATGGCAGATCTTGAGCTGTAACCTGTAATCTGCGAGCTCGTGATTTTGATGTGGTCGCGAAATACAGATCATTCGTCAAGCCACGGCACGCGACCCAATTCCGCACCACCACAATACACCCTAATATGACAACTCAATACCGAAGCATTGTCACAGCTGGACCCTTCTCTGAATACTCACCTTAGCCTGGTCCCATCATGATAGATTTTAGGACGAACCGTGGCCTTGGTACAATACGAGTCTTTGGTTAGCCTCAGCCACATATCTAAGATTTGTAGTTGCCGGAAGATCCCTTTCTACTACACACATCACTTCATAGCTTTCCGGTCGTTGATACATTCAAATAAATCAACATCATATTATCAGGGTGCAGTTTTGTTCATTTGTGTGGTATTATTTTGCCTTATTGGCTTTCTGTTATAGGTACATCGTCCTTATTCCCATTTCACACAGGCCCGAAGCCGCGGTATAACAAATTCATCATGAAAACCCCATCCCGATCATGAGGAGATTAAGAAACCTTGATCAAGAGAGAATTTACTCAAAAGGGTTGGTTCGGGTTCCCCACCAGGTGAGGAAGACGGAGAGACCGAGGGTCTCGACGAGCTTGGTAGCCAGGCTGACGCCGACGGTGTCGAGAGGTCGCTTCTCAACGAAGATCTGAGCAATGTACTATAGAAGGCCAGTTAGTGAATGATTGGATGCAGGGAGAGAGAAGAGTCAAGACATACGCCGGGAGCAGAGGTAGCGAAGAAGATGAGGGATCCGAGGTAAGCAGCACCCTTGTAGCTCAAGGTACCAGTGGCGTTGATGAGAGCACCGACACCATAAGACTGAAGAGCAGAGCCAATGAGGGAAGAGCCCCAGGCGAGAGCAGCACCGGAAGCTTCCTTGGAGCGGATGAACTCCTCCTTGGTGTTGGCAGCCTTGGCGCGCTGGTAGGTCTGGCCGAAGATGGGAGCGAGGACGGCGAGCTCAATGCCGTGGTTGAAGGCCGTGCCGAGGGCGATGGCAGAGGGCTTGACGGGGGGGAGGTAGTGCAGAGACATTTTTGATGTGATGTGGTTGTTTGTGGTTGAGAGATGGGTATAGCTTCAATTGGTTGAGATGAGTTGAGTTAGAGTGTGAAAGAATAAGGTGCCAGGTAGCTCGTTGGATTGGATCCTTCCCAGTATTTGTACTCTCGAGCTCGTCACAGATCTCGATCTCGCATCATTGAGAAAAGCGCTTCCGGGTGGCTTGCCCTTCCATTGCCTTGACTGTTTCTCGGGTTCTCCCCTCCTCCCTCTGCCCTTGTGTCGTCACCAGATGTGATGATGTCACCATTTGGTGAGACAAATTTCAACTCTGGACCGTTTTCCTCCATGTACCAGCCACTGCAGCTTCTCTTCACTGCCACTAACCGATTTAATTCACTGACCTTCACTCATTGCGGGGTGCATTTCTTTTTCCTCCCCCTGCCAACTTTGTACCTGATCTGACGTTTACGTGCACGACTCAGACATGCCATAGCATGATTGCAGAGCTCACTTACTCTTCTATACCCAAGGTACTCACAGCTGCCCTGTCTGTAGTTGGAGCTACAGGAGCTTGATCTCCTGTGGGCGGGGCAAAAGATGGGGAAGCTTGGTCTAGTTAGCCTACTGTAGGTCCAGGTCCAGGGCAAGTTTCTTGGTGACCAGGGTTGTAGCTGCTCCTAGGTACTAACTCCAGCAGAGTTCAGTTCATTTCCATGAAAGCAAGCAAGTCTTAGCGGGGAACAGCGCCATAATAACGAATCTCTAGCATTCTCAGAAGTGAGTGACGAGTGACGGTGTCACGGCGTCATTTGCGTCTATTGCTTTCCTTTCCCTCGGCTCTCTCTCACTCTCACTCTCACAATGAACCCCGGCAATATCAAAGCCAGTCATTGACTTTTCCTTCTGCCATTGTCTCCCTTTCTGGCCGAACTCCCTCAAAGAGTCCCCAGCTGAAAAGTGCCTGATGTGATCCACGGAACCGAAGCCGGCCCAAAGCTTGTTTTTTATTCCCCGTTTCCAACTTCTCAGTTCAAGTAAATTCCCATCTTCAAACCTTGTAAAGCCAGTCCTGGCCAACTGGCCTCCCGAAAACAGCCGGCTCAGCAACACATTCCGTTTCGAGCTAACCTGCAACTCTTGTCTCAGACTTTCACCACATGCCTTTGACACCAGACCCTGTCCCTGGACATCACAATTCGAGTACAGAGGATTGGGATGTCATGACGGATTTGATGTGTGATTGTGGATGGACCCTTGTTCTTTGTTTGTGAATAGCTTGTGTCTAACTGGAAAGATTTTGATACATCACAAGACAAGACAGAAAGCAATGGATCCTGCACTTGATCGCTCCAACCCTTCCAAAAGTGTTGTAACTGGAGCTTCGCTCCTTGTTAGGGTTACCCTAACATTGAAAAGTTTGGGAAATCATGGATAAGACAACTACATCATCATATATCTGTCCCTAAATTAGACGATATTTATAAAATCATCAGCAGTTTACCTCAAATATTTTCAAGCCACTCGTCTGGTCTGGGGTAACATGGCGGTTGCTCTCCCGCCACATCTACTACTCCCTAACAAGGGACCAACTTGACCCACGTAATCTACAGCGAAAACGAGAAATCAACTCCAGATTAAAGTACCTTATCATATGTTATGCCTAAAATATCATAAGTTATGCCATATGTTGACCATCTTCACCACTCCTTAGGGCTAATAACGCCCTGACATCATGAACATACTGCAGACCCTCCAGCAGCGGCACCAAATGCATCAAGTCTGTATCCGTCGGATCATTGATCCAGCCCTGGATGGGAATCGCATTGTCTGGCAAACGAATGTTAACAGCCTCTCCCCGGAATAATCAGACTGAGGCACCTTACCTTGGTGAAACAGATAACTCAACGGACTGTTGTCCAGAATCATCACCTTGCTCAGGTCTGACTCGACCGAGCTGAGGTCCTTGATGAAAGCGCCTTGCCGGAACGTGCAGTGTTGGCGATAGTATCGCGCCGAGAAATACTTCCTCTCCGCCTCTAGCCAGTCAATCACTGGATCTGCGTACTCCTGCACGGACGCCGTGAAAACAACCAGATTGTACCATTTGCATACCCGCCTCAAAAACTCGTCGCAATATGGTCGCTTGTTGACCCAGTATAGAATCGGATGCTGCGGTCCAATCGATGTCTGTCCACCAACCCCCACATACGTTGTGTTCAAGCGCACTTCAACCATGTGTCCGGTGCTCATCCTGCCGCCCTTGGACATGCTGTGTATCAAGGTTTCGTCCAGATCTAGAATCAAGGTCTTCTGCGGGCTCGTCGGCGGTTCGAGGTTGATATAGGACGGCTGCCTGCGTGGGATCAAAGGTCGAGGTGGTGCCGGTGTCTTTGGGTACTTGGTGAGCGCTGCGATGGGAGAAGTAGGAGATTTCAGATGCGCCGAGAGGTCGCCGCCGCCCAAATCACTAGCCTTTGTTCGCGCGACTGCCGATTGCGTTTTCCTATGCTTCCGCTGCCTGAGATCTTCGTCGCTGTTGAGCTTGATGCGAATTGACCTTCTCGTCGGACCGGTTTCCTCTGCAGGCTGTAGTGACTTCGATCGTGCATGTCGACTGAGACTGCCTGACCGCGATCCATCTGATTCCGACTCCGATGAAAGGCCTGATGACGTCGATGATGATGATACGGGCCTCGGTCTTGGTGCTAGCTTCCTATATCCTGTAGTCCTGCCGTAGTCTTTTTCAGAAACATTTTCAGGTTCTTCCATCGTCTTATGTCGAGGTCCGTGTAATCCAAATAGTTTTCCGAGCTGGGTAAAGGGTGCGAAGTTGCCGTATTCGTCATAGAAACATGCAATGAGATAGACACCTGGAGATGCCAGTGTCGCAAGAACCCATCTAATAGAACCAATAATGTTAGAAGCAAAGCGTCGAGGGATAGAGTGCCACCATGAGCTTCGTTTTTGGCTGTCGCCTGTGTCGTTGAGCAATGGTGTACTCTCGTCAGCCGGCTTTTCGGTGAATCGCGATTCGTCGATAGTATCCTGGGCAAAGGATTCAGTCTCGTGACCGGGAGGTCTACCGTCGCTGTGCTGGTCGTCGGAGGCCAATCCAATTGTGCCAATGGGACCTCCTCCTATGCTGTTCGATCGAGATTGAGTTGGACTCGGGGGCGGCGATACGCGGGCCGTTAGGATGTTGAGGGAGTTCATCGCCACAGGCTATCGCATTCCATGAGGTAGAAGAAGCAGTTCAGGGGATACGCTCGAGTCTTGAATGTAGGTGCAAAGAGTTCGGAAGTCTGTGACGGCGGACGGAAAGAAGGGAAACAGTCCCGAGGAACGGATCGTCGGGCTATTGGCCGGCCTGGTTTCGCGGGAAGGAGAAGCCGTCGATACAAAAGCTGATTGACAGGAGTGAAACGAATGTCAAGAAGGCATCGAAAGCGTGCGGCCAAGCGAAAAAAATAAGAATAGAGGCAAGGACCTGGACAGGGGCGCAGTGCAATCGCGATGGTAGGGCCAGGGAATGTACAAATGGCCTAATGATAAAGAGTGCCAGGGAGGAATTAACAAGGGCACTTTTTGAACGACAAAGCCCAAGCAGCAGAAACAAATCCAATCCAAAAGTACAGATGTCTTGAGTGGTGAGACGATTAGGTTAGCCTGGTCTAGTAACCTATCGGTTGGTTGTATAAACTGCTAGACGAGACAGGCAAGACAGAGCAGAGCAGAGACAAGCCGCCCTCGCACGGTTGTCAACGAGTAGTTATCAACTGTTTCGTGGCGTTGAGAGGGGAGCTGGCTGCTGGAGAGAGTTCTAAGACTGGGGAGCCTTTTGTTGGTCAACTAAGTTAGGTCCAAGATCGGGTTCTTCCAAGCTAGAAATAAGCAGCCCTGCAGCGCTAGTTGTAAAACAGTAGCAAATACGTAAGTATAGCGGGCTATCGACGGGTGAGGCGGGGAGTCCTTTTTTCTGGCTTGTGAGAAACAAGGACAAAGAAGCCCGTGGCGATTGACTGCTCAAGAGGAATAAAGATAAGATGAGGGGGGCAAGTTTACGAGCCGCTCTGAGCGCGCGCAAAGAGAGCGTGAGGGATCTGGTCAAATCAGATCAATTCAGAAAGGAGTGAGTAGATCACAAAGGGAGTGAGATGTGAGAGAATTTGCTGATGGGTGGCTCGATTGACGACGGATGATGGTTGAGAGGGATGGCACGTGTTGGGGATTGAGGTGCCGAGATGCTGGGGAACTGCCAGGCTTTGGAGTGGAGGGGCTCCAGCCTGCGAACTCGAGTTTGTAGGCTGGTTTTCAGTGCATCACTGGTCCCTGCTACAGTAGCGCTACAGGGGTTCTTGGATGCCGCGGCTCGTATCAATCACATATGCTCTGGGCTTTCAGAATTCCTATGTCCTCCACTATCATAAATGGCCTAAGGATCTGAAGAGTCGAGAAAATAAAATAGTCAAAGATCATACCAAGTTTCTCCTAAACTACCTAATCCTTGATACTACTTGGGACATAACCTTTCCATAAGCTTTCTGCCACCCCGAGCCAACGACGTATCACAACCAAGGCAAGTATACCTTTTTGTTTCCCAAACAGCTCGTGTCACCACAGCGATCATATTTCCCATTGATAACAGCTTCATTATGGATCTTCCCCAGATCCATCGACTGGCTCAGCTTCCACTGCCCGGGCCTCTCTTTGCAATATCCCTTCCTGGCGTATCTGCCGCAGCGATGTAGGATCAATTACACCATCAGGCAAACGAAGATGATGGATGGCATCGCCGTGAGATATGATTTCGCCCTCCACTCGCTCGATCCTGCAAAGGAGTTGGTGAGAGTCGCATTGGCCAACATATCCTCGATGAGAATTACATGTGCAGACAACTTGCTGCCATGTCTCAACCACCTCTTCACTGAAATCGAAATCGCGTGTTCCTCGCCATGTGAGAGTCGCTGAGCCATGTACCTTACTGCTACTCTTTTTGTTCTTGTGGAAGATGACCGCACTGGCTTCGTCGTGAGAACAGTGCCAGATCACGAGACTCTTCAAACGCTGCATCTTTTGCGCAACTTGGCCAGCCTTCACCAAAAAGTCCGATATACGGTGCTGAGGCCCTTTCGTCATGAGCGGCGTTGTGAGTACCAGCGATCGGAGTCGAGGCCAGTCACTGAGCGTCTTGCAAGATGTGAAGAAATCTCGAGCATCGATCATGAACGACACAGAAAGATGTTCGAGGTGATGGCTCTTCACGGCAAATGCTTCCCCCAGCCCATATCTTGTGCGGCGGCCGTTTTCTATTTGCATGGATGTACTACTAATGGCCGGGTCTATGCCGCTCCGAATAGCCTCCATGATCTGTTCGTTGAAGTCCTCGAAAATAGTCACTGATCTGACGTGCTTGGGCCATTTGGGAAGCCCATCCTGCAACACTATTGCACAAGAGTGTTAGATACCGGGATATGCCCGTCGTGTCTGCCGTTGACTTACTCTGGTCACATCTTTCACAACTCGATTCAAGTAGATCTGGTTGGTGGAACAGAACCCGCCATGGCTCGTAGTTGATACTCTCGAGATTTGGGAACTGCTTTAGAAATTTGGGGAGCGCGAGCCGGTCGATTTTACGTCGCATTTGTCGGCGGATCACAACCCCTTTGACTGCAGGCACCTTTTGCGGTCTCTCGCCCTGGGCACCTGAGATGACTGTACTGAACAGCTGTTGAATAGCTCCAGTCGTTGGAAGCCTCACCTGCTTCCCTTTGACCCAGCCGTGGCGTTGATCATCCCAGGCTTCCTGCTTCTCGAGAAGATCTCCATCATCTTCGTGTTTGAATCCGTAAAGATGGTTCTTGAAACAGTGATCTGTGTCATTCGGTGAGTACGCATTGAGTTCCAACCTTATATGATGTGTAGGCTCCCAGGCTGCGAGCGCCTTCGATAGCTTTCGTAATGCGTCTTTGGCGAGCTTGCCGTGCTCACTCGAAGAAGAAAAACCCCGACACTGGGGGCAGGTATAGGCAGGGAGCTCGATGTTGAGGTAAATTTGGCGAACGAGGTGTCTTTGCAGAATGATTTTCGACAGGCCTTCGGCGGATGCTCCGTTCAACTCAAGTCGGTTGAGGTTTTTCCTTGCAACAATGGCATGCCATTCTTTACAGACAGTGGACGCACAACTCCATCGTCTTTGGCGAGAGATCTCCTCTAGGATCATGCGGCGGATCTCTGGAGGGAGGAAAGCCCAAGTCGAGCGTCTGGCCTTCTCTCGTGTATGGCTACGGAGCGTCACCATGATGACAGATAAGGTTGGGACATGGAGAAGAGAAGAGGAGGAAAAGCGACAACAGGCAGTTTTGGGGGACCTGTATCTGGGTTTTTAAGAACACCGGATTTATTATCTTAAAGTTTGGAGACACTGAACATGGATCATCAAGTTGTGAGGCTATTGGTACATGGAAAGGCTTCTATGGTTTGTAGATGCTACAAAGTTTCATGAAGAACCAAGAAATTAACATCAGCCATTCAGCTGTCGACATCTTGTTGAAGACAAAATCATCATGGTGAGTGTTGATAGGTCAAGTATTCCACTTACACGAAGCACTTATCTCTGTACCTATGCGTGGAATAAGATGAACTCAGCTACTGTCCCACTTAGATGAACTAACACAAGAGCTGATATAGAGCTAAAACAAACTTCTAAAGGTCTCATCGAGCTTGGTATTTGCTTCATGTTCTGATCCTCCAATAGATAAACGATAGTAGCATCGTCGTGTCTCTCATAAGGCGGTTGTAGGTTGGTTGACAGTTGACAAGGGTTGAGAGCAAGGGCATCTTGTTAGACCTGGCCAGCTAGTGGATCTGTCGGGTTCGCATGTTCGTTTTCGTATCTAGAATTTGCATTATAACCGGGTGGTTCTGGACGCGATGTCTCTTTGCATGTGAAGAGGAGTACCCTGGTTAATATGCTATGCATCTTTGAGATCTTTCATATTACCACGAGTAACTAGATATGTATATACGGTAGCGGGAACTCTTCCTCGTCGTATAAGACCAAGTATAACGAAATGAAAGAGAGACACTTCAGCGTGAACCTATCGCCGTTGGAGGCTGACTATCTCGGCATGTGGCCCTGGAATTGACCATCATCTATGGCTCGACAACTTATGCGACAATCATTCTGTTAGTTATCAATGGTCACTAGTTACGTGACAACTTGGCGATCATGTATAGGTTAGGAGGACTGGATATGTCTGAGCAGCCAAGAAATAAAGCAGAATGCTCATGGCAAGTCATTCCCCCGCATCGAATATGCTACTGGGATAATGGTGTTTGATGGTTGAGACGAATCAGTTTGATCACTTTCTTGGCAATAAAGGGTATAAATCGAACTTCGGAAGATTACTCCATAAGCCTTGAACACTGCCAGCTCATCAATTGCCATTCTTGAAGTTAGTGACAGCTCATAATACATATAACTCCTAATGAGATGATAGCGGTGAGCCCAACTCTCCAAGTGTGACAGCAAATATTGATAAACTACATATATCCTCCCACCTTTGGTTGAAAATCTGTCATGTCTCAAGATTCTTTCGATAACCAAATTCATCTGATTAGTGCTACTTCTTAGTAGAATCGGCCCCTGTCCCCTTAGGTTGTCGTCATGGCCTGCACTCGGGGCTCGGGGTACAGCCCCACAAAGCGACAAGGCTGATGGCCCCCACCTGAACCTGAAGCCTTGCACAAAAAAAGGCTCCGATGCGAGGAGGAATTGATTGACTCATATTCACAAACCGTACAATTCGTTCGACCCAGCAACAATCGTTTGCCTGTTCAACAACGCCGACGCTTCGCACAACGCCTGCGAATTCTATCACTCGAAACTAAACAGAGAATAAACCAGTATCTTCAGATCAAAAAGCATATCTTCTCCTGGCCGATATTTGTGTTTGACTCACAAATCACCCCTCCATTTCACCCCGCGAATCGCAGACATCCCACCCCGGCTTCACTACCTACCCAGCTACGGCCGCCCACGACTGTGACTCCGACCGGTACACCTCCTAGTAGATATGGCCCCTCTTTCTACAGGCTACGCGCCTGATCTCGAGAAATATCTTCGGTCTCTCAAGGGTCAAGCACTGGAATCCTCTGTCGAGAGCCTCATCTGGTGAGACACCCGCCAAGTCCTTTGCCAAGATTCTCGTTACTAAAGTGTTCGTGATACCTTCAGTCTCCTCAAGCGACGACAAATCAAGGGCTCTGAGCCCTGCGCCGTCGCTACAGCTCACATTCTACTCCAAGTCGTAGCCCGATCGAAATGGTTCAACGTTGAGAGCTTGATCGACAACGTCTCGCGTATTGGCCGTCGCCTGGTCGAGGCTCAGCCCAAAGAGCTCGTCATTGCCAATATTGTGCGCCGAGTCCTAGGCCTCATCCGCGACGAAGCTGCCGAGGACAGAAACGAGGGTGCGAGCGAAACTCCCAGTGACGCCCAGATCACACCAACCGATGCTGTCCCGAATCCAGATGCCCTTTCTCACCAATGGCCTCCTTCGACATATGGCAAGCAAGATTCTGCCGGCGACTATATCACCAACAGCGCCAAACCCCCTCCCGCTCGGCCAGGCCCACTCTCCTCTTACAGCTCCGTGAACGTGCCCAAGACTCTCTTCCACCTCCTCTCAGTGTCTACACCCGGCGAGCTCGCGCCCAGCAGCCAGGGTTCGCCCCTAGGTCTTTCAGGGGCATCAACTCCTTCATGGAGGGCCCCTTCGGCTCAGGTTCATGCTTTGAGATCAGAGGTCATCGACGGTATTGAGGAAATCAAGGATGAGATCAGTTCTGTGGACGATCAAATCGCCGCCTTGGCCGATGTTCAAATTCACCCTGGTGACTACGTGCTCATTCATCAACCCTCACCTACAGTCGAGCGATTCATTCTTCGCGCAGCCCTGAAGCGCCGATTCACAGTTCTCATCGCGACCGAGCCACCGAAGAAGCAGACCCCAGAAGTTCCCAATGCTTCATTCCGCAAGAAGCTTGCTTCCGCTGGTATTACAGCGATCAACATCATGAATGGAGGGCTAATGGCATACATGTCCCGAGTGGACAAGGTCATTCTGGGGGCGCACTCGATTGTCGCCAGCGGCGGTGTTATGGCTGATGCAGGTGCTGCAGCCATTGCTCGCGCCGCAAAAGAGCGAGGACGTGCTGTCATCGTCCTCGGCGGCGTGTACAAACTCAGCCCTGTGAACCCGTTTAGCGGAGAGCTTCTGATTGAGTGGGGAGACTCTGCCAGCTTTGTCAACTTTGCGGATGGGAACATGGTGAACAGTGTCGAGGTTCGGACTGCCCTGAATGAGATGGTCCCTCCAGAGTTGATTGACATATACATCACCAATTTGTGAGTCAAGAGGCCGTTGTGCAATGCAAGCAACTAATTTTTATACAGGGGAACACACTCAAGAGATCACTTGTCCAGTCTCATCGCAGATCATTACAAGTCGGAGGATGTCGAATTTTTTCTGAACAACGAATGAGGGAGGAATATTAAAAACCAAAGGACAAGAGAACGTCGCAAAAGTTGTGCCATTCATTCGTTGATTCATTTCTCGGCGTTGAGCGAGACAGGGCTTCCATTATCCAGTCAAGGAGTGAAGGTGCCATAGAATTTGCTTGATAGCACATATCACCAGCGTTTTAGAATTTCAACCATATTGGGTTGAAATCAGCCTCACACAAATTATCAGATTACGCCGCAACCGCATGCATCGTATGGAGTCACATGCGGTGTGTGAAAGCAATGACGACGACGGCCCAAGTCAAGCATAAGTTTAGAGTATTGCCAGAGTGATCAGAGGCCGGGAATGCGGCACCACAGCTGTCAGTTAGTCTAGGCTCCCTCGCTCGGCCGCGTAAGCACCAGCTCGGCCATTGGACGCAGGGGATCCTGGGGAGTCATAGGGCTGCGAACGAGTTGCGTAACCCCCTGTAAGGCTCCCGCTGTAGGGCATTTTCGTATGGAGTTCGGTGATTTGACCAGGCCGTTGAAAGCGTTCCCTCTTTGGTCATGATGTGAGGTGATAGCTGAGGGTCATTACCCATTACCAAATGTTAAATAAAAGATAATACCCTTCATTTCAGGCTGTCTATGATGCAGTCACATCTAGAAAGCTTTCAAAGCTTACAGTAGATTAATCAGTGTGCTATTGTATCACACCATCAGCACTCACCTATCACCTATTCTCTCTCTCCCTCCTCATTAATACCCCTCCCCCTCCTCCTCTCATCATGACAGCTCCATCACCAGCCATGGACTCTTCTACCAGCAGAAGCAATCCTCCATATCTCACAACTGGCCAGGCCCCAGCAACAGCTGACGATGCGCCACCGCCTCCCTACTCAGAGACTGATATCTACTCGACCTCTTCTCAACCCCCGCACTCACCGCATGCTGGCTCCGTCGCCGGCTCCGGGCACGGCCCCGCAGCTGCCGGTGACGATACCGCCTCCCGCATGTCCTCAACTTCGACTACAGAACCCATCTTCACTCCGCCACTTACACCTCACACCGAATCTAATGCCAACGCAACAACACCTACAACGCACGAAATTCCCCTCTCTCCCAGTGTAGCTCTCTACTTTGAGACCCGGCCTGTTCCTACATCAGCGTCTCAATGGGAGCCTCAGATCCACAGCATCACTGTGAAGCCGAACTCTGTGCCAGATGACATTCCTTATCCGGAGAATTGGGCGACTTCATACGATATCACAGCCCAAGATTGGGCCACCTTTGTCAACTTTCTACTCCCTGACCACGATTCCGTCCGGAATGAGGCTATCCTGGGTGAAAAGGGCAAATCAGAAGATGGCTCAGATATCAAGTCATCTTTTGGTGGCGACGGAAGCGTCAAGTCAGAACGACACACAACTGACCCTAATGAACTCCATCGCAAGCGTGCAGAGGTCGAAGCCATCGTGCAACAGTGGAACTCTGGCTTCTTTGCTCCCCGAAATGTCATGGTAAGACTTCAGCCCGAGGAGCAATCGCATATGCCAGGAGGATGGGAGACCACATTCGACGATCCTCCAGTGCAACTCCCACCACAGGCTGGATCATCCTCTCCCAGAGAGGCGATGCCTCAGCGCAGACCTAGCGGCTGGACAGGATCTTGGGGCGGCTTCCAAGTCGATAATGACAGCGTCCGGTGGGGAGACAGATTTGTTGCTGATAGCAACGGGCTTCGCATAGGAAACATTGTTATGGATAGCAGGGGAATTCGCATGAACGGCCAGCCTGTGGGAGCCCCTTTTGGCCCTGGACCATCCCAACCACAACCTCCGAATGCCCGCAACATGCCCCCTTTTATGCCTGGACACCCATCATGGCATCAAGGCCCTCCTGAAGCCCACACCTTTCCTCAGCGAGGACGAGCAGCTAGCCATGGTCATCAAAGACGCCGCTCTCGATCGTCATCGTCATCTTCTTCCTCGTCCTCAAATTCCTCTTCTAGCTCAGAGTCCATTGGTTCTCTCCCTGACTACGACGATCTCAAGGACCAACAGCTACCCGTTTACATCGCTCGTCTACAACAATGGACAGCCAATCCTCTCGAAGTGCGCAGCAAGGCCGACGTCAAGCAGTTGAAAGCTGAACTTAAAGCCTCGAACACAAATGGCATTGCTCCCAATATCGACCGAAAGGCTCTTAAGGTGCAAGGCAAAGCCCTTTCACAGCAATGGAAGACTTTGAAGCGTCAACAGAAGAGGGAACGGAGAGACCGAAAAAGAGATCTTAAGAAGAAGAAAAAGGCTGAGAAGAGGGAGAGGAGGCAGCAGAAGAGGGAAATGAAGTCTGCTCGCAGAGATCATAGAAGGGGTCAAAGAGGCCGAGGCCATGTTGAGACACCTCCTGTTCCTGTGGTGCCTCCTTTCCAAGTTCCTCCCGTTCATGTCCCTGCAGTCAACGTTCACGTTCCTCCTGTCAACATCCCTGGTGTCAGAGTTCCTCCACCCGCTATCGGTGGCTGGGGATGGTCAGGCAGAGGAGCCGGCCGAGGAGATCGAGGCCATCATAGTCGAGGCAGAGGCCGAGGCTGGGGTGGTTGTGAAAGTCAAGGTCCCTGGGGCAGAAGTCGAGGGGGCTTCCAAGGGGGCTGGCCAAACCACTGTTCATTTGGATCTCCTGGTCGAGGCGGTTTCTTTGGTGGCGGAGAGTGGCCATCTCGCTCAGGAGAAGCTCCTCCAGGGTCATGGCCAGCAGACGCCAACAAAGATGGCAGTATTCCGCCACCAGGTGCGGCGTCAGCTGCAAAGTACAACACTGTCTCTGGAATAGAGACTGAGATTGCAACAAAACAAAAAGATCTGGAGGTGAAAGAAATAACTTTGAGTGAGCGCAGGGCGCTGGAAAAGGAGATTGAGGCTCTGACGGAAACGATGGAGAGAACGAGGCTTGAAGCTGATGAGGCTTATGCCAGAGAGTTGGCTGAACAAATTGATGGTTAATGATGATTTTCAGCTTCTTATGTACTTATATGGACAACCATTTCTTGAACTCTGTATTAGTATATATCATCAAAGCGATTGCCTGTCTCCAAACCATCTATATCGAGTTATATGGGCTACATACCTCACTTCGGCACCGCTATCCTGTCTTTATGCTAGATTTCTTCGTCTCAAGTCTCCTTACTTGCATTTTATACATAGGGATGTGCTTGTGATTCACGTTTCATCGTAGTTCTTGAATCCAACCTTTCACTCTTCAGTTGTACAACAGTGTCCCAAGCGTAGACTCATCGGCATCATAACTACTTATCTTCCGGCTACTCATGACATATTTCACCCGGACATCACAACCTTTTTTATCTATCCGTCTATTAAAACACACATTCCCCCTTTTTCCGCATTCTCTTCTCCTTAATGCTTCGAGTCATCCTTTTCCACCAACGAGCCAACGCCCAAGCTCCTCCCCACGGCAACCTTCATCTTCTTCTTCTTGTCCTTGTCCTTGCCGGCTTCAGGATCGCGTCCAACCTCACCCACGGCTTCACCCTCGTCCTCGGCTTCTTCCTCTTCCTCTGCAAGGGCATCGTCGACTTGCTTCTTGATGCCTCCAAGATCTAGCCGCATGCAGAAGGCGTCCTCGCCGTCGGCGTAGTATTTGGACTCGGTCTTCTCGTTGGTGAAGCCGAGGGTGTTTTCGTAGAGATGACGGGCTGCGGCGTTGGAGACACGGACGTGGAGGGAGACGTATTTTGCCTGGAATGTCTCGACCATGGCCAGTTCTACACATGTCAGTTTCTACTCTGGGGCAGTGAGTCAATATACTTACGACTTTGGCGCATCAACTTCTCAGCAATACCCAATCTTCGGTGTGTTCTCATGACGCTCAGACTCGTAATGTGGCCATGTGGAATGCCGTCTGAAGGCTCCTCCTCCATCTTGGCGAGGACATATCCGACAATCTTGGGGTACTCGTAGGGATCCTTCTTGGGTCGCGAGACGTCGACGGCGACGTAGCTCAGTTGGGGCCATGAGAGGGCATGGTAGAGGTAGTACTTGAGGAAGTAGTTCTCGGGGAGGTTCTCGAGGTTTGCGTGCTGAATGAGGGGCAAGTCTGCGTTTGTGAGGAGGCGGATATCCATGGCTGCTTGCGGCTCTGTTGTGAGGCTCAAGAGAATGTATGTAGGTAGGTAGTATTTGGATGTCGACAGAGAATGGTATAGCTTCAGCCCGCTTCAATTCATCAAGCGGAATCGGCCCCTCGATTCACTCGGCGGGTCAACACCTCGAGTTTGCGGTCAAAAGTCAGCCCGGAGGTCGGTAGTAAAGTCCCCCGCGCCGCAGAGGAAACAACCCCACTACGATGCTCTGAAGCAGAAGACCTAGAACGCTAAGCCAGGCACCAATTGACTGCCCCCTCCACTGTAACACCCGAGAAATATCCCCCCCCCCGTGGAAGCGCACCTGTCAACGACAAGCAATGGCCGCCACGGGACTTGGGCAGAAGGTGGACTATTGAGTTGGTGCTTTGTCTCTATTGGCGCGACAATTGCAGTGGGCTCTTGAGTTGTGTCAGTTGTGTAAACTAACGTGCAAGAGGACCACGACAAGAACGGTCTAAGGACATAGATAGATAAATATATAAGGAGATCATCGTCAGTTGTTGTTCCCGTCTTCTAGACGATGTGTTCTTTTTCCCATTGAACTTCAGTTCTTCTGTTGTCCTGATACCCGGCTCAAAGTGCCTCACTTCACCACCGACTAGACTAACACATCACTATCATGGCTCTTCCTCTTACTGGCAAACTTGCCATTGTTACTGGTGCCTCTCGAGGTATGTTCCCTTGCCTTACCTACGGTCAATTGAGCTCTGCTGACTTCAAAAGGCATTGGTCTGTCCATTACCAAGGCCCTTGCTGCCCGAGGCGCAAACCTCGTCCTCGCCTACACATCCGCCAGTTCTGCTGATTCAACAGCCAAGCTTGCTTCTGAGCTGTCCTCCAAGCATTCTATCAAGGTCGTTCCCGTGCAAGCAGATCTCGGCACAGTTTCAGGCCCTGCCTCACTCATTTCTCAAGCCGCCGATGCATTCAGCCCACTGCGCATCGACATCCTCGTCAACAATGCGGGCGTTGCTTATAATGACAAGGTCCCTGACATCAAGGCCGAGGACTTCACAAAGAGCTACAACGTCAACGTGCTTGGCCCTCTTCTTCTCGTCCAGGCCGCACATCCCTACCTACCCACAGACCGCTCCGGCCGTATCATCAACCTCAGCAGTGTGAGCGCAAGTCTTGGTTTTGTTGGCCAGAGTGTCTACGGCGGCACAAAGGCTGCTCTCGAGGCCATGACACGAACTTGGGCCCGTGAGTTCAGCGAGAGAGCTACCGTCAACGCCATCAACCCCGGCCCCGTCCGCTCCGAGATGTACTCTCGCAACTCGGACGAGTTCAAGCGTCTCATCAAGCCTTTCATCCAGAATGCGCCTCTCATGGCTGCTCGTCCCGGTATTGACGATCCCGAAGTCGTCGAGGAGGCCAAGACTGCCGGTGGTCGAGCAGGTGAAGCTGATGAGATTGCTGGCATCGTCGCTATGCTTGCCAGCCCTGAGAGTGCTTGGTGCACTGGTCAAGTCATTTGCGCCAATGGCGGTATGATCTTTGGTATGCAATAGAGGGTTTCATTATGGAGTAAAGGAAAATAGAAGTCAGGTGTTTCTCAAGGCTCTTTTCTAGTAAATTCTACGCAACTTGTACAAACCCATGTTAGCCAGTAATTGTGGTTGCAGTGAAAGTCAACTTTGAGGAATACTGTGATAAGACCAACTGCCCCGCCATTAGTGGGCGGTGACGCAAATTCTGCCACTCCCTCACACTCAGTCTCACAACTCACTTACAAATCAGTGAGTCAAGACTCAACCCAAAGAACACATAGAGATACCATGGAAACAGGACAAACAGACTCCTCTGATCCCTTCGAGGATGTCCTCAACCTCGAAGAGCGCTTTTACTCAGAAGGCTACCAACAAGGCATCAAAGACGGCGTTCAAGCGGGGCGAATTGAAGGACGATCTTTTGGTATGCAAAAGGGCTTTGAGAAGTTCCTCGAGGGTGGCCGTCTTGCCAGCAAAGCCATCGTATGGGCGAACCGAATACCACACCAGGACGGTACTTCCTCAAGAGATACTTGCACGTTGCCACCACTACCCAGGAACGCAAGACTGGAGAAGAACATCAACACTCTGTATGCTCTCGTAGAGCCAGATACACTTTCGACTGAGAACTCGGATGATGCGGTTCAAGATTTTGATGACCGGGTGAAAAGGGCACAAGGAAAGGCCAAGATTGTCGAAAAGATGGCGGGCAACGGTGGAAGAGAGGCAGCGGGAGCATCACCAACATCCTGAGAACATCGGAATAGATTCGGAGTTTGGTTTGGCGTATGAGGGCTGATATCAGGGTCATCGGTATCAAAGACTTTCATGTTTGAAAAAGGAAAATCATCTGCATTGTCAATGGAAATTCTATACCCTCACTACCTCATAATTTGTATCCACGGCCACCCTCCTCGCTTCTAATTTATTTGAATGATCTGCAAGGGTATCTGCAACAGTCAGTACATCTTCTCTTCACAAGTCACCAGCATCTGCAACGTACCCTTCACCATAAGATGTCTCTGTCACCTCATACTTGTGTACATCCCACTTTCCAGTTGCCAAGGTCTGGCCACTGGGCAGAGGAGGCATGCCATTAACGAACACATCCTTGGTCGCGTCGGTCGCCTTCTCGAGGGCCTTTGCCAAACCAGTCTCGGATTCCTGCTTGACAGCCACGAGCTGCTTCTCACCAGCCTCACCGATGAGCTCGACCTTGGGAGCCGCGGCGCTGCCGACAGTAAGGAGCTGGGCGAACTGAGATTGGTTGACAACGCTGAGCTGGGGGTAGTTTCGGCGGTTGTCGCGCTTCCAGTAGGGGTTGTCGGCAATGTCGCCGGCGGGCAGCGTAACGGGGTCGTCGTACTCAAGAGGAGGGTTGGCGCCGGGCGTAGGGTTTCGGAAGTGAGGGTTCAGAGGGACACCGTTGGATCGCTCAGGGTCGATGGCCAAGAAGCGACGGAAGGCCTCCCAGATGCCCGTCGACTGGAGAGTTTGCTTCTGTACGACAGAGGTTCTATTAGCGGTTGCATGTCATGTATTGGTTTTCATGATGGATGTGTGCGAGGTTATTCGAACGTAGGGGCTGCCATCGAGGGGCCATTGGGAGGCATTTGGTTCGGAGGTGTGTTCTTTGGTCGTACCTTGGCGATGCTGACCACGTTGCTGGCGGCTTTGGCCGCTTGGGACGACATGATGGCGGTGGTAGGCTGATGAAGGCTGTCGTTGAAGTTCGGGTGATGGAATCGATTCCAAGTTGAAATGGCGTCGTGATTATTGGCTGACCAAGTTGGTTTAGCCGAGGCTCCACCGAGAGACATGAACTACCCTATAGACTTATGTGTTGCTTCCGCATACATGGTTTTGGTGTTATAAATGACTATAGAATTTTATAGTGTTACTATTATGTTGAGAGTTAAGCCCTTCTTACAGCGAGGTATGCTGTGACGAAAGGGGACTGCTGTACGTTTGATGCCTACTGCCATGACAACAACGATACCGCAGCTATCTGCTACCTTCGAACTGGCTATCTCGCACTTTGTCTTCGAGCTCCTATGTCACTCATTTGTGAAAATGAAAAGACTTGCCCTAAAATGAAGCTTGGACCATAAGAAACAACTGTGCCATCAAATTATGGTTAAGGATATGTTCCAATGGCTGTCATTTCCACGGGGAGACCTAGTCATCGAAGACTAAATAGTTCTCAATGCATCATCGAACCCATACCATAATCTGAAGCGTGAAATGTTGTAATCACCCGTGTTACTACTGGTCTATGAACCTTTTGAATCTGCAGCAAGAAACGAAAACAAAAACCCTTCAAACAAGGCATATCACAAGTACCGATTGCCGCCACTAATCACCATCATACGTAGGCGTGCGACTGACCACAGGCATCGTTTTTATTTGCTTGCCAGCTCTTCAACCAGTGCCTGGACACGATCAAGAGTGCCCTGGGGGCTTCCAGCCTCAGCGACCAGAATCTTGCCCTCCTTGCTAATGACAAAAACACCGCGCGTCGTTCCCTTGGGAGCCTTCTTGAGACCGATAGCCTCAATGAGCGTTGCCTTGGGGTCGCACAGCAGTGTGTAAGGGAGCTTTTGCTTCTCCTTGAAGGTTGTGTTGGCTTTGGGGGAGTCGGCACTGAGACCATAGATGGCAAGGCCGTCCTTGGTGAGAGGCTCATAAGAGTCGCGGAAGAAGCAGACTTGCTTGGTGCCTGCGGAAGAGTCAGATGGATATTCGGATAAGAAGGCTTTTTCAACTTACAGCCAGGGGTAGATGCCTTGGGGTAGGTGAAGAGGACGACACCAGACTTGCTCTCATCAACAAGCTTCTTCAATGTGGTCTTATCGCCATCATTGGTCTCTATCTCGCCTCCAAAGCCATCAAGGTCCACGACATCGCCAACCTTGGGCTTGCCACCGGTCTTCTTGGACTCCTCCGCCTTAGGTTCCTCAGCCTTGGGCTCTTCTTCAGTCTTCTCCTCCTCCTTAGCCTCCTCAGGCTCCTCCTTCTTCTCTGTGACCTTGGCAGCGGCCTCCTTCACCTTAGCAGCAGCTTTGGGGACCTTGGTAGTCGACTTTCTCTTCACAGGAGGAGGGGGAGGGGCAGTAGAAGCCTTGCGCTTGCGAAGTTCCATAGGCATGGTGATATATGGATGAAGCGAGAGGGTCAATGTAGTTTGCGATAATGCGATGCGATGCGATGCGCTGAATGCGACGAATAAAGAGCAATGCTTGTATCCTGCAGAGTTCGCAGATGAATTTATGATTAAAGACCACGGACGCGAAGAGTACGAAACGCGTAAAGAAAAGGCGGATGAAGGAGACAAAAACAAAAGGTGAGGCTGGGCGCTTGGGGGAAATGGGACTTGCCCGTCCGTCGCAGTCGCATTCGAATGAGGTGCCTCACCCCGGTTTGGGAGGTCTCGTCTGGGGACCAATAGAGGCTGTTCCAGGCCCTTTCAAGCTTCCGGGAGCTTGGACCACAAGCTGCTCGGCAGCGGATGGCGCACGGGCCATGGCCTTTCGCTTAGATGATTTATAGTGGAGACCCTCTGTTCTGCGATTGCGGAGCTGAAAGAAGTAACGGTTGAAGGGATGCTTCAATTGAAGTTATGCTTTTACTGCGCACCAATAGAATACATGCCGAAATCATCCGTTTACTTCCAATAAGATGAGATGAGATGAGATGTTCACCATTTACCTTTAACTTTAAACTGCAATGCCAAGACTTATGACATGAATCCCCGAGTAGGTGTTTTTTATGCAAATTGAAGAAGCTTTGTGTGCTAACTCAATATTTACAGAATTTTATGGCCCCAGGGGCTGCCTTCACTATGGCATGCGTTCTGCTCGTGTGAGTAAAGAAAGTGGCGTGTTCTTCAGAAGTGAAGATATCACATACTTTTTCTATAGAAATAGATCAAAAAGACCCTTGATAGTCTCAGTAATCTGACAATTTGCAGATACACCCGCTCATCAATTCACTCCGCTCGAGACCAAGCAGTACGTCCCTCCACTTAGCTTCATCAATGTCAACTCACAAAAACCCTTGACAGAAATCGTCAAAACTACCAGGGAATGGAGAACATGCACCAAGACGTGGTTCGTCATGAGAGTCCACTGGAGCAGAGTAACTTGTAGCATGCATCTGCGTATAGGAAGGAAATGGAATGCCCCCTGCCACTAGACCTGAGTGTCAATCATTCTGCAGAGCATATGAATTTGAATGTATAGTATTTTTTATGATTTTTTGTCTAGTTTCTCGGAGATACATCATGAAACAAACTCCATTTGAATGCCTGTACTGCTCCGATTTCGCCATGCCTCGACTCATCAGCCCCTTACTGCGACTCAGAAAGTCAAGCTTTCTCTGCCCTTCAAATAAGAGAAGGAAGGGGCTGTGCAGCCATATGCGCCTGCTGTATACATTCCTCTGTGTATATGAAAAATGGAAATGATAGGAACCAAGTCGCCGTAACGTTCGCCACGTATGTCCCATTGTGAACCAGAAAATTGTCTAAGCCTTCAGCCGACTAAGGGTATCTCAGCCTTGCTCCATCTCCTAATCGCATACCTTCCGTGAATTCATGTGTACATTCCTTCAACATGATCGTTCAACTCCTGTGATTCTGACGCTTGCTCAAGCTGAGGGCTGTTAAGGATTTATGACTCCGCCGTAGGGTCGAGCAATAAATGGCGTGCCTCAGCCCTGGCATGGTATAATTGCCTCATGACATATTCGTAAGTCAGCATCGTGACTGTTGCTGCTGGAACAGCTCGCATCATATTAGTACCAAGACCAGCATAGAACGCTCGCCAACCTTCCTCAGCTAGAATGGTTCGAAAGGTGTGGACGACGCCCTGATACTTGGGCTTCTCCACAGGAGTCCTATTCCTGGGGCCTGAACTTGTCACTCCCATCCCTTGAACAAACTCTTCGCCGGCAAGTGGGCGCCGTTGGGTTTGAAGACGGGTTCGGATGACTTCGTGAGGGTATGTGGCAGTACTGGCGAGAATCTTGGATAGAATAGAGGCCCCCAATATTCCAATGACATGTGTTTTATCATCCCCCTCATTCGATTCACCCATTCCCTGACCGGTAAACTTGGTCTTCAAGTACTCGTAGGTCGGGAACTGCACAGCAACATGTGTTAAGCCAAGGAGAGCTGGTGTTAAGCCTGAATAAAATGAAATGAGGCCTTCCGAAGTGTACATCTTGCGAGCTGCATCTAGCGTTGATCGGTAATGCCAGTCGTGCAGTGTTGGTCGGGCAGTTGGTGTGCCCACAGCTTTCGGGTAGTATGTAGAGTGGTGGTCTTGTGTGTTGTGGCGGATATTGCTCTGTGACATGAGCCGAGTTTTGATGACCCATATTGGGTTGGTGACGATTGTACTGCTGGCGCCTGCTACGATAGACGACCAAAAGTTGACTATGTGACTATTATCTGTTTGGTGAAAACAAGGTCAATATGTCGCCCCTCACCGTTGGACCAAGCGCACTTACCAGAATGCTGTGATATATACCCTTTACTCTTGTTATAAACAGTAAACCACACAGCCCATGTTGGCAAATAACCCATTACAATAGGTCCCAGACCGCGGTAGAGGCCTCTGATCCCTTCCTCTCTCCATATGACCTTTGCTGAACCAACGAGACCGTTATACAACTTTGGGTGGCCGACATGTCGTCCCTTATTCAAGGCGGCATAGCCGCCCTGTGCCTGGAGTTTGGTCTTGATGACGTCGAGAGGACATGTCACGACACCTGATGTGAAACCGCCCACTGCGCCGGCGACAGCGTTGAACTGGGTATCTGAGGCGTTGAGTGCCCATCGGTGTAAGGGGGTGACTGTCGTGGAGTGCATTGGAGCGTCGGAGGATGCGTAACCGTAAGATGATGCAGCATAGTCTGAAGACGGCGACTGGGCAGCTTCGGGAGGCACCTGATCAGTTGACGACATCCCAGTCGTCCTTTGTCAAAGATTTTGTCACTAGTCGTAGGTTTTGATAACTCGATGCGTGCGATATGGACTCGAGGATGAAATGTGACCGAATTATCATCTGCCGTTATCGCTCAATCGTGTAGACTATCCCGGGGTGCTCGTCCTCAGATATCTCGACTCGATATATCTTTTGTCTCCCGGTCCGGCGCAGACGTCAAAGTTGATGTATTTCGGGAGCCGGGATCAACCCTACGACAAGTCCTACGGGCCGTAGATTGTTCGCAACCTAGTAATCCGCTATCACAGTGATCCCTCAATGTCCCAAGCCGATTCCGCCCCCAAAAAATCAAAAAGTTCCGCCTGTTGAGAGGAACTGACGTCTGCTGCTGTTGGAATCTCGCAGCCGGTACCAAGGTACTGCGGGGGAACGCTCCCACGCGCCGTGACCGACCGCTTCCCGCTCAGCGAATGGCGCCGGCCATTGACTTATAAACTCGAAAAAAGCGATAGCCTGGGGACCAGAGAAACCGATGGTAGTTGGAGGCTGACGCTGAGAGTGAGGGCAGGAAAAGGACGAAAAAAAAAAAAGGTTGGGATGATAGAGAGCAAAGAGTTGTATGAAGTTGGAATAAGTGAGAGGAAGTAGAGGGAAAGAAGAATCAAGTTTCCCCGATGGCGAAACGGAGCGGATGGAGAAAGCAGCGCGGGCAACGGCGGAGGGAACGACAGGCCCTGCACTGGACGGGGCGGGCGGTTGATCAACTGGAGGACGCCCTAGATGCAATACAACCCACTATAAATGCACTACAACAGCACCTGCAGGGTTTGCCTCTGTGTTATTTTGCTGATATGGAGTCCGCTGAATGCTTGTTCAACAAAATACCGAACTATAATCCAGGGCACAAAACGCTATCATATTGGTTATCTGGCTGAATTTCTCTTCTAATCCGGACTTGTCATCTTTTTTTTTTGCACCGCTGCAAGCCGGTATTAGCGGAGACAATAGATAGCTTTGCAGTCAAAACGAAAATGACGCAGTGTGAACTAACAGACACTAGAGAAAAATAGATAGTTTTATGTGCAACAGAGAGATACACAAATGGGAAGGGCAATGTGATTGCATATGGCATGAGAGCACGAGCATTGGCAGCTGCAAGTTGCGTGCAAGGCCTGGTATCTCTCGAGGACAAGCTCCGATACCGATCTTGAACCCTTGCTCGACGTGGGATGACGACGTTGGGCGGTTGTATTCCGAGGCTTGAGGTGCAGGATGATATTATCCGAGGCATGAGATGAGTGTGATTACATATTCCATACGTGGTATCAGGCGTTTATCTAACATGAAAAGATATTGACAGTCACAAACTCATGCTTCATTTACACATGTTCATTCAAATTGACCGTTTCATCCCGAACCGGTTTCCCACGGGACAGGGTCGTTTCAAGGGACCCCCACATCGTCATTCTCCATGCCATATGCATCACCCGCCACAGATTGTGCCACATCACAATCTAATCTCAAACGCCACACATGGATCTTAGTCATCGATTTTTGGGGTCCGTCTGCCCGATCGGAACCTGGTAGGCCAGCCAGAGAGCGACAAAGGAATGGTCATCAAGACCACGTGACGTCCCGAGCTCTCCCAGGAAGTTTTGCAATTGCTCGCTCAGCCCATCCCCAATTCGCGCCATTTCCGACGAAACGACGACGGCGATAACCACGAATTCCAACCCCCAGCCTCGGAACGTGTCAATCGATCCTCCTCCAAAATGAAGTACTCGCTCGCTCCCTTCATCCTCCGCAGGCCGTGGCTCGCCCGCCTCTTCAAGCCCGCCGCTACCTGGTACGTCAACGCCGCCGGCTACCGCCAGCTGGGCCTCAAGTATGCGATCTCCCCCCCCTCCCGCGAACGCCAATTGGACCTCGAAATGTTGGAATTGGCGATACTTGCGGAAATTTGTGGCTAACCAGAGTTTTCAATTGGTTGATATAGATATGATGATCTCCTCGAGGAGGAGAACGAAGTTGCCCAGAAGGCTCTCAAGCGTCTCTCCAACGTCGAGTCTTACGAGCGCATCTACCGCATCCGACGTGCTGTTCAGTGCAGTTACCAGCACAAGCTCCTCCCCAAGGACCAGTGGATCACCACCGCTATGGTATGAATGACGACACCCTCCGATCGAATCTCTCCGCCGGTACCTCCTCGGCAAACAAGAGTTGACGATCCCGAGATATCACGAATGGATGGAATGTCATGGACTAACTCATCACGCTCTACAGGACAAGCCTTACCTCCAGCCCCTGATGGAGGAGGTCGCCTCTGAGAAGGCCGAGAAGAACGAGCTCGACTCCATCGCCGTCGTCCGAAAGCACTAAATCATTATTGGGTCTCGGGTTGAAAGATCAGAAGGGGGAGGTTGAATAGTAGCAGGACGGTGGTTGAGAGGGAATTGGCGCCTCCTAGAAGAATGGTGGCCACACCTCAACGGACTAGACAGTTCCCGTGTATCCTATGTATAGATGTCGTCTGACTTGACTCATTTTGCACATACCGTCATGACCCCCAAAATAATTGCACGCATGTGAATATTTCATAAAACTGGCTCATGCACAATTTTGTAATTTACAATGTACCTGCTGAGAATGACCTCGCGAGAAGTTCATCTCCAGGCAACTCTTGTGTCGGTGTCCAAGGAACTCTAACAGAAGATGCTGATATACCGCTTCATCCAGAGGTCCCAAGCTTCTTACACGGATCCCATGTACGCTAGATGATCAGCCTTTCACAAGCATCATCTTGCCAGCGCCTCTTCTTTCCCAGTCCAATCCGTAGGTATCCCTTCCTCGACGCCATACGCCGAGCATCAAGCTGGATACCGAATATCTCCGACATGCAGCTTTTCCCTAGTTTTTCACCTCCCAACATGCGACTCCGTCTGAAAATACTGCTTTTCCCATCCAAATATGGCCGTTAAGCTCGTGTTAAGTCGTAACATAACGCCCTCCATGATCAATGCTCAACATGGCGGCATAGTGAGTGTGATAGATAGTGAATAGGTAAAGGTGATTAAATCCTTACACTCGCTGATAGAAGAGCAGGTAGGCAACCTTGTTGTCCTTGATGCTGTCCTTGACCTGCTTAGCCTTAGTACTGCCGTTACTAGTACCGTTGGCAACACTGCTCCATTTCTTCGCTCCTCCGGCGGGGCTTGTGACCTTGCTCCAGCCGTCATCATCTCCGGCATCCTCATCGAGAACCGCTCCGAATCGGTTTCCAGCAGAACCAGATGATTGACCATCCTTGCGGTTGTCTTTGATCTCTTCCTCCTCGCCGCCTTCGGCAACATCTTCACTTCGGACCCTGCGAATGACAGTGTCGTCGATGCGAATCCACTCGCGTCCTTCTTGACGTCGAACATCAACAGTATAGTGTCCACCACTGGCGTTCTTTCCATGATGGTATACAACGCTGATCAACCTGTACTTGGGCATGCCGTCGTCACCGTACGTCTGGCGTTTCTGCCGCGACAAGGCTTCACGAGGGATCTCAAGCTCCAAGGGGTAACCGATCTTCTTCCAAATTTTGACGGTCCCATTACCTTCTGCATCAAACTGGAAGCGCTTGAGATGCAGTATGAGGACGGGAGGTAGTGTGTCAATGAAAACTTGCTTAGTGGCCGTGACATCCTTGCCACGTGGTGAGTTGAAGTCTCCCTGAAGACGCTCCGGACGAGTAAGACCCCGTAGAGCGTCTACAACATTGCGCACGTCAGGAGACCCAATATCCAGCTGAAGGGGCTGATAAGGCTCAGTGGTGATAGAGTCCTTCAAGCCTGGTACACGGAACTCTGACCTTAATGAACCACCAAAAATTCTCGAGATGGGGCTGAAAGAGCTAGGTCCTGAGGATCGAGAAACGGCGGCCTTTTGCTTTCTGCCAACTTCAAGCCAATCTTCACCACCAGCACCTGAACCAGAACTGGCCCTGCGTTCTTGATCAGATAATGCGGAGTTCTTGAGGACTGAAGTACACTCGTCATCAAGAGACTGCAACAGGAAGCCGAGGAATTCCTCAGCATCTTGCTGATGGCCTCGCTATAACCAGTCAGCAAAAAATCGTCAATATTGTAAGCGGTCAAGAATAACATACCCTCATACTGGCGAACCTTGGAAGCTGTCTGATAGCTTCGTAAACGAATTCAGGGGTGAAAGGATCACCATAGCGCTCCAATTCCTCATTCTTGAGAGAAGTTCGCAAAGATTCAATGCCAGCAGCAGACTTGATGGTCTTGAATTCATGCATAAACATAATCCTTGAAAAAGTCAGTCAGTTTTCGAGTCAAAGAACTCAGCATGGATGCACAACTTACATGGCATCAATAAGAGGAGTATCGCTCTTGAAGCTGTGAACAGCACGCTTGCTGATCTGGCTGAGGAAATCATAGAAGGGAAGACAAAACATCAAAACTTGCAATACCTAGCATTGGTTAGCTTGATAGCGCGACCAAAGAAGGTATCGAGACCTACAGAGTTCATATAACACATGTTCCCAGTGTTGATCAGGCCGCGAGGCTCGAGAAAAGAAACTTGGTCGGCGAGACCAACTTGGAACGAGTGAATAGCCTCCGCAACAGAGCTTGCGTTGGCTTTAGAAAAGCTGGAGGCAGAGCCGTTGGTGGCTCCAACAGCACCATCAGTACTATGGCCGTTGACCGGAGTACTTGGAGAGGCAGTACCATTAACCGCGTTCGATTTTCCAGGAGCAGTAGCAGCAGCAGGCTTCCTCAAAAGGTCGGCCCAGTTTGCAGGGGCAACTTTAACTGCAGGGGCAAGTTCGGCGGCGGGCTCGGGTTCAGCAGGCTTCTCAGGGGCTCCGTTCTCGAGGGCTTCAGCTTTCGTCGACGTCTCATGAGCAGTCTCAGGGGCTACATCGCCGTTTGCCGGCTTTTCAGCACGCACTGGCTTGGCCTCCTTAGGACTGGCCTTGGGGAGAGAAGGAATAGCTGGGGCAGGGACGGTGGCGGAACGAGCGGCAGGGCGGCTCGTCGCAGTCGAGGTAGCGCTGGTGGCAGTGTTGGTGCGAGATCGTTGCTGGACGGGAGAGACGGGAGAATCGGCAGCCTTTACTTCAGCTGTCTCAGAGGGAGCAGCCGAGGAAGCGGGGGTGAGAACCGCGACCGAATGCTGGGTGGCATTAGCTTCAGGTGCATTGGCATGCTCTGTGGCCGCTTGTTGCTGTTCAACTGGTAAAGATAAAGCTTCACTGTCAGCATTGAGTTGCCTCCTCCGTCTTCTCGACTTTGCGGCCCTAGCAGGGAACTTGAAATCGGGGTGAGATGACCACGGTAGCTAATAGGGTCAGTTTGAGTAAGATTTGATATCAGTCGAAAAACTTACAGGTGCACGGAAAGGTTCCTTGGGAGCGGGAGGAGGCGAAGGCACCCTGGTCGACTCAATAGGCTCGACAGGCGCAGCAGGAGCGGGAGGAACTGGCTCAGTCTCCTGGGGGACCGGGGGAGTTGGGGGAGGAATCATCTGTGACGAGTGGGTGGAGGTCGGAGTTTGGGGCGGGATTGGAGCCGCAGCCGGAGGTTGGTAGGGATTCGACAAAGCAGGTGACTGTTGCTGAGCTGGTCGAGGAGTATAGCTCGGAGGAACGCTCACGCCAGACATGGGGATGTACTGAGGCATGGCAGGTGGTGATCGTGCGAAGTTCTGGTAAGGCACATATCCAGGAGAATGCATTCCAGCATTTTGATACTGTGCGGTTGGGTATTGACCATTCTGATACTGTCCAGCCTGATACTGTCCGCCTTGATACTGCGCGTTCGGATACTGTGCGTTCTGGTAGTGTTGACCCTGGTAGTGTGGCTGATAACCGTAGTACGGCTGGTTGTAGGGCATGTAGTTAGGATACATGGCATTCATGTGCTGGTGATGTTGCTGGTACGGAACATAGGGAGGAGGCTGCCTCCGACGAGGCGCTCCAGGACCGCCGACCATATCGGCGCCGTGAGCTCCTCCCTGTATATTCTGCCCAGCCGGCAGATGGCGGTTACTCATCGTGCCGGCTTGGGGATTGAGTGAGGACGGGAGTCGCCCAGTTGATGCGACACCCGTGTGAACAGCGTGTGAGCCTCCTCTCGCGGACGGTGCAGGATTCGTATGCGGCGGGCTTCAGTTTGACGAAGCTTCTCGGGTCGATACGGCGAGGGCGTTTGCGACGCGACACGAGCTGTGGGCGGCCTAACGTTGACCGGGAAAAAGTAAGTTGATGGGTGGATTTGTCAATTCGGCACGGGTGAACAAAGGCGGCAGACTCAAGCCAATAAAGCCGCACAAACAAAGGATGGAAAACGAAGCGCAACAAAGAGTTCCGAAATAAAAAATTGAATGACTTGGTTCAATGAGCGCAGTCGAAGCCGAAGAGTAGACGCACTGAGAGAGAGGATGAGGGAGAGGGAGAGGATTTGCCGAGTTGCGTCAGGCAAAACGGGGGACGCTTGACGTTGCGTTGCGTTGCTTGCGATGGTAGTGGTAGCGTAAAACGGAGGTCAGTCCGTCCAGTGTAGAATAAAATTATCCACCTCAAGGCGCGGGCTTCTATGGCTATGACCTATGAGCACTGACAAACTCAAGCTGCAACGCAGGGCACGCACGACAGCAGCACGCACTGCACGAGCCGGTACAAACTAAAAGCACAAGGTTCATTGATTGGGGGCAAATATTGCTGTCTGAGGCAGAAAGTTGACTCCAGACGAGGGGACTCGGATCCACTCACTTAAGGCCAAGCCCCGGCATCGCTCTCCAATATCAATATTCTGGCTAGGTAGGTATGTAAGATCACTGGATTGAAACTATAACTATCAGGCAACAGAGGGCAATGAGTGAGTGTAATGCCCTCTGTTGCTATTAGTGTTCTTTAACTTTGTCCGTTGGGGCTGAAGCCTCTTTTAAACTCTCAACCTGATTGCAGAAAATACAACATAACCAAGCCATGATGATAACGGCTAAGCTATAGATACCTTATTCAATTATGATCCAGTTTACTCCATGTACCTGTACCAATGCTTCATATCCCGCCCTGTAACCTTGATACCTGAACTCCCACAAAGACAAAAGATATACACTCAATATCCTTACAATACAATGATTCCCATTCTTCCAAATCTACTCATCGCGGAACAGCCATCTACCACCGGCGCGCATAGCTTCCCGGTGTCTGTCCCGGACCGTCTGCTTTTCTCGCTGAGCAGCCTCTGTTCTCTCTTGCTCCAACTCCTGCGTGTTAGGAAAGTCGGCGTTCCAAAAGCCTGGAGGACTTCGCATTCTCGAGTAGTGGAATCGGTGCGTCCCATACTTATTGGCAAGCTCCTGTGTCTTGGCTTCAACCCATAACTCTTCTCTCTCCTTTTTGTCCATGGTTCCCAGGCGGTATGCAAAATCACCCAGATACTCCTCCAGCAACTTCTGCTCCTCTTGTCGCTGGGCAGCTGTTAAAGGGGAGTTTGGACGTTCAGATAGAGCGAGGGCCCGCCAATCCTTGCCGCAACAGTGCAGATCGGTACAGCCTTGCATGCGAGACCTCTCGTTTCTGTCACGTACCACATCAGAAAAAGCAAAATCGTGACCCTCGTTGGCTTGGGGATTGATTTTGAAGTCGTCAGGGCGTAGTTCCGATATCGGTTTGCGTCGCAGAGTCCCTTCCTTGGAGCCCAAAGGAAACCGCGTATTCTGGGGTGTAAGCTTGGAGGTAGCGCCTAGATCTGTAATTCGACTCGGAGTATCAAGCTGTTGAGCGGGAGTTCTGTCTCTAGCTCGACTCCCTTGTTCGAATGGTAATACTCTCCGTCCTGGAATTGCAAGGTCTTCTGCGGTTGTACTTGGTCTTGTTGCTGTTCTCGGGGTAAGTCGACCAGTAGGTGAATTCTGGGCGGCAGGACTGTTCAAAAGTGTATCAAGTCTCCCCCTAGGAGTTGTGTTTGCATCCTTGTCCTTTCTGTAGGCCTCGCCATCTTCAGCCAGAGTCGAGATACCACGTCCCAACCCCTTTCTGAGGGGAGTGTCTGGTTTTTCTCGAGTTGACTGCACCACCCTTCGATTTACGCTCAATGGCGTGAGTGCTGAGGTTCTCTCGATTGGCCGAGCCGTCTGAGATACATGGTCAGGACGAACGAAGAGAGGTTTGGGGGTCGTGGCTGTAGCAAATGCTTCCCTATGCATTTGCTCCAACTTTTGTGACTCTTCTAGCTCACGTCGTTTCCTGGGCGTCAACAATCTTTGTGCAACGTCTCCTAAGTCTATACTTTCTTGTGCGAGGAGAGTAGCCGGCCCCAACGGCTGTATGGGGCTCGAGGATCGCTCATTGGGCTCAACTTTCACTTTTTGCAATGGCGAGTCATTGGGATCTGCATCGTTGCGTTTCCTCTTGCGAACCTCTCTTTCTGACACAACAACTGGTGTATCGGATGTCGGTTCTTGCTTAATCTTCACTTCGCTGACATAGCCCTGAAGTGGTAGCTCTGGTAGGTCCAGTAGATCCTCCTCGTGGGGTCTCGATTCCCCCTCGCTTTGTGTAGAATCCGAGCTAGGGTTGGCGGCTTTTGTGTCGGGAACAGGCTGATTGTTATCAGCATGGAGAGACGCCGCGGCTAGAGGTGGAAGTTCCAGATCCGCTTGCTCTAGGCCAGCTTCCGAAGCGAAACTGATGCTGGGGCTGGGAGCAGCATCTTCTGTCCTTGCCGCAGGGAGCGTGGTTGACCGAGAGCTTCTGTTCTGACGATCCGTGATGCTGATTCGATGCTCGTCCTCAGCTGCCTTGATCCTTTTTTCCAGCATCGTCGCATGATTAATCCATCGATCGCGCTCCTCTTTTCTTTTCCTCAAGGCATCCTTTGCCTGTTTGAAGTTTACCGAAAGTGCCTTAAACTTGTGGCTAACTTTAGCACATTCAAGCTTCCAGTCTGGTTCGTTTTCTGGTGTTTTGCTCTCTGGGGATTCTCGCCGGGCTGATGCTTGTGGGTTCTCTGCCGTCTTGGTTGTTGCTTGCTGGAGCTGTTGCTTTAATCTTGCATTTTCATCCGCCAACTCAGACGCTCTAGACGCGTGATCATCTCGCTGCTGAAGAGCTTCATGAAGCTCCTTCTGGGCACTTTTAAGATCTAAAGCGTGTTAGACATCTCATTCACGCTCATGTTCTTAGGTCAGTGACGTACCTGATGCGATCTGCTGGTCAATTAAATCACACGCATTATTTATGGCATCAAGAAGAGCCGGGCGACCAGAAGCAAGCCAACTCGTCATCGTTCTATATACAAAACAAATGACATGTCTGTTGACTCGTCTTTTCTGAGAATGTGTATAACGTTGAAGTAGTGATGTACCTGGGCTGATGCAACCTCGACGCGTCTCCACAGTTTACCGACGCGGCGATTTCCACTTAAGGGACGCCCGCTATCGGTGGACACACGTGACCACCCTCGGAAGACTCATGATGAGATATCAAGAATTTGAATCATGAGATGAAAGGGGATCCGAGGAGCTTGGAGAGTCTCCTATTGATAGCAAGTTCATTAGCAGTTTAGCGACGTGAAAGATGGACAAGTCCAATTGTGGTACTAATGGTATTCTGAAAACTACTAGGTACCTAAAGCTCCAAGCTTATTCTGTTCCAACACCTATATGTGAGCCCTGCTTGTGATATGCATCTGAAAATACACTCGCTATAATTATACAACTGATATTGTTCATTAGTATTGATCCTTAGCAAGTGTCCAGCACTTGCGCATCCCTGTACCCATAGACTCTTCATCAACAGCTTCAGGAGTCGCCCATCTCAGTCGACTTGAAGCAAGCGACTTCGTGTCATTCAATTCACCATCTTCCAGGCTGAACAAGTGGACATGCATCGTAAGCTTCAAATGAGAAAAAAGCCACGGTACACTGCCAAGCTCTTCCATATGTTTCGGTTTGACTGCTTTGCCACCGTGCTCACCTGCCAGCTTGGACACGTATGACAATGCCTTCGATCTTCGCTTTGCCGGCGTGTTACCCTTCTTAGGGTCTTCCATAATATAGCTGGGGAATTCCCACAAACCAGCGAGAAGTCCTTTCTCTGAACGTTTCTGAATCAAATATTGCCCGTCACCGCGGCGAATCACGCAGACTAGTGTCTCTTCTTCTCTAACTGCCTTTTTGATGACTTTGAGCGGGAATTTGCGTGCATGATCGACAATAACCTCCATATCACGAGGACCTGGGCCCGTTTCCACTTTCGTGGAAGCCTTCTTATCTCCAGATGGTCCCTTGAAGGCAAATGCGGCCAAGGTCATCTGCTTGCCTTGTCCTCCATTCGTCTTGGCCTTTTTGGAGGCCTTGGCTTCCACCTTGACCTCTGGCTCGTCCAAAGCCGTTGATTCTTCAAAGGGCTCGCAGAGGTCACACAAATCTTCGATGTCCCCAATCTTTGTATCACGGCCTTTCCTTGGAATCAACGTTTGTCCTTCGGCGTAGGCACGGCAGGTCGAAGTAATGGGGCACTCGGAGCAGTTTGGCTTGGGTATGCAGATTGTGCTTCCCAATTCCATGAGTGCTTGTCCCCAACGTCCAGGGCGATCGCTTGTTTCGACTTCTTCGTCGCTTTGAGAATCAGTCCCATCTCGCGCAATAGCTTTGACCAAAGCATCGGCAGCAGCCCATAATGTATCGATCACGACTTTGTTGGTTTTCACGTTGCCGAATAGCCCAAGTTGTCGGCTCAACACGCGTAGAACGTTTCCATCAACCATCGGCGCGGCTCGCCCAAAGACAATGGCTGAAATGGCACCGGCAGTGTATCGCCCAACACCAGGAACCTTTGCCTCGAGATCTTGTGTGCAGGAAGGCAAAAGTCCTTCCATAGTCGAATCGTTCACCACAAGTTTTGCCGCCTCGTGAATTCTTGTTGCTCTGCTGTAGTATCCCAAGCCACGCCAGGCACTGAGAACATCATCGGCACTTGCAGCAGCGAGATCGTGGATCGTGGGCCACTTTTCCATCCATCTGTTCCAGTAGTCTATGACCACAGCAACTCGCGTCTGCTGCAGCATGATCTCACTGATCCAGACCTCATAAGCTCGTCGTTCCAGGAGGTTGCGAAGCTCTGTTTGACCATGATCCTTTGGATTTATCCAGGACTTGCGCCATGGCATCGAACGCTTGGTACTCACGCCGTCAAACCAGCTGAGAAGTGCCTGGCGAGAAGAAGACTCTTTCAGTAATAGGGGTCGGTGATACGAGAGAGGATGATGCCTTGACGGAGGGGTGCATGGGCTCTGGCATGTCTCCCCTTCATTTGAGAAGAGAGTCTCATGAATCTTGGAGTTTGCATTTTTGCCTCTTGCGGGTTGCGTTTTCCGTCGCTTTGCTACAGGCAACTTGATATCGGTTTCTGGCGTCGCGTCTCTCTCAGACGCGTCAAAGTCTTCGTCGTGAGAAGGCGAAGGGCGCTTAGCCGCGCGATTCTTAGTTAAGGAATTCTTATCATCTTCAGGCTCCAACTGGGATAAGAATTTTTGCGATGCATTGATTGCGCTTGAACGCGTTGCTCGCGCTTGTGTCTTCTGAAGGAATTTGTCCATGATGCCGTGTCTCCTTAACAGTCCCTTGAGTGAAAGTGGATGCGCTATGAAAGAAAGAACGTAACAAGAAAGCCTTTCTTATTGGTGATACATGATTGGATCGAGGAAAAACAAAAGTATTCATGGAAAAACTGTTAAAGAAAAAGATGTCAATAATCGTGGTGTTGCAGTATTCACCGTCGAGGTTTCGTGGGTGGGTTAATTAAACTTAGCGCTCCCGAAGCCTTACAAATTAACTGCCCATGACTGAGACATCCATATTTCCCACCCAGAATTCTTCAGTATTGGCGACGTCAAACAGAACCTAATACGTAAAGTTGAATTTCCTCGGCAATTCATTACTTCTTGTAAATCCGCTTCCTTCGCGAGTATTGAACATGGACTGCTCAGAGATGCTGGATGATGACCCTTGTCTAGGCTCAGGCCAACAACCTGCAGCCTGCAGCCGCCCGGCAGGCCTCATGGTCCCTATAAGCGCTCAAGTTGACATTCCCTCTGTATCTCACCTCATCTCGGCCTGAACTGAATCAACAACTTCTCATATCTGGCACTGAATTGTACACCGCAGCGTATCCTCAACGGCCATGTCCACGACCTTTTGCAAAGCATGTTCCGGTATCTTTCAGGGGCATTACGTCCCATCGAATGTCCTGTCCGAGAAAGACATGGTTGATGTTCAAGACACTGATTTTGGAATTCCTGGCTTCACGAAAGACGTGACTGAATGGAAAGTCAGACTGGAATACACAACAGGACAAGACAAACCAACACCATATCTCCATCACAGCCTCCATGACCTGACTAAAAATGCGGACAAGTGTAGTCTATGTGCTGTCATGTCGGAGAGGATACAGTCGGATAAACAACCAGCGGCCATTCCTCAGAGACTGAAAGAGATGAAGGAAATGGGGAAGAATATCATTGGAATCCCCATCATCAAGCCAAAGCCGGGGACATTTTGTGGCATGTTCACTCTTGGATTTCTGTATGTCACTTGGAGTGGATAGAAGTGGCAGGGCCATACTTTTCAAATATACCAAGCTTTTTTAACAGTCGGTCAGTACCAGGTTCGTCCTTTTGACACAAACTGTTCTAATGCGACCAGACACTTCAAAAGCAGATAACAGATTTACATGGAAACCCAAGTACGATCGACAAGAATCGTTGCTACGAATAAAAAATTGGCTTAGTTCATCGTCAACGATATCCAGATTGACTCCTCGGCTGCCAACAAGGCTGCTTCACTGCCAACCGCCAGCTAATCCAGGAGGAGATCCAACAGTTAAATTAGTCAATACGGTTGGTTTTGACGTGCCTACTCGTTACATCGCCCTCAGCCACCGCTGGGATGCAGTACAACCGCTCATGTTGTTGGAGTCTCTGAGAGATACATTCTCTAAGAACATCCCCTTTGATGCGATCCCCCCAACATTTCAAGACGCCATCAGATTGGTCAACGCGCTGGACATTGAGTACATTTGGATTGACTCGCTCTGTATCATTCAAGATTCCAAGGATGATTGGCAGACCGAAGCTGCACAGATGGCTTCTATTTACTCCCTGTCCTATGTCACAATCTCCGCTACTGCTGCCCAAGATTCTGCAGCCGGCCTCAGAGAACAACATCCGATGCTGAAACATCCTTGTGAGGTCATTCCATCCTGGACAGGGTTTGAGAACCAGATTCCACCTGCACCTGTCAGGATCGTGAACAGATCTGCTTTCTGCGACGCAGTCCTTGCCCAGCCCCTGTTCCGCAGGGGATGGGTCTTCCAAGAATGGATTCTATCGCCAAGGACCATACACGTTGCTCGAGACCAGCTCTGGTGGACCTCAACCTCAGATATGACCTCTGGAGGTTTTGCTGCAAACGAGACATGTGAAGGCTTTGACTTTGATGTTCATCGAGAATACATCCATACAATGGCCCCTGGAACCCTATATTCAATGGAAAGCCAAAGTGAAGAGAGTCTACAGCTCGTGTGGCATACTTTACTGCAAGAATACATGCCACGCTCGCTCACATTTGAGTCCGATCGCTTAGTAGCATTCGCTGGTATTGCTAGCTTTTATCAGACTCATGCGAAGATTAAAGCGAACTCTTATTTGGCGGGAATATGGCGCCATGTTCTCCTTCAAGATCTATTATGGACTATAAGTGAGGGTAGAAAAGTCTCGCCGCCACAGAATTACCGCGCCCCATCGTGGTCCTGGGCGTCAGTTGAGCCAGCACCAGATACGAAAAAGAAGTTCCTGATAGGGAGCCAGGAGATAAACATAAAATTATCACAGACGGAACAGCCTTGGGTCTGTACAGCCACTGTAATTGAGACATCTGTTGCGATAACGGGGTCGGAATTTGGGTCTGTTTCTGGAGGGCACATTGTCCTCCAAGGGCCATTAATCAAGGCTCGTCTTTCTATGAACATGATCGACCTATCGAATCGTCTCACGGAAGAACAGGCTTTGGAGTTCGTACCAGGCGGGAAGTTGCGATTTGTCCAAAATCGTGTCACAGTACCAGGAGGTCCAACTGTGGCAACCATGGGGGCATATACACATATGTCGGCGACCAGGGCTCTACTCGATGATGTTATCCCAACTGTGCTGGCCGAAGAGGTTGTCGATATTTATCTTTCAGTCTTCTACTGCCGCTTCAATCGCGATGGAAGTCCTATTGGCCAAGCATTGGTTCTTGTGAGAGGCATCGAGAAAGGAGAGTTCCGTCGAATTGGCCAAGTTGGCATGACTGGAGAGACCATAGAGCCCTGGGCTGAAAATAGGGATTTTAGCAAGTTTGCGCCTCTTACAGATGAGGAAGAATTTCTCAGTATGGGGAATCGACCTGGAATCTACAACTATCGAATTGTCTAGTCTATCATTAAGCAGTCTCATCAGGATTCATCGCCGTCCCGTCCAGGCCATAGAAGTTTCCTACGAATCACCGCTGAGATCATTCCATATAAAACAACGAACCACATAATCACGAGCAATATTGTCATTACACTTGACACCCACTTAATCCCTTCACTCTGCAATTCCTCACCAATGTACGCTGTGGCTATGGTGAAGCCAATATTCGGGAAGACAAAAGCCCACCAACTCATGCTGAACTTTAATTTCCATCTCAATGCAGAGGCGAGAACGGCGAAGAGGCTGAATCCAAGGAACCAGAAGCCAACACACCAGATCCATACGCCAGTCCAGAGTGCCAACACTCGAAGGATTTCGTTCGCCATTGGGTATGTTGCAAAGTAGCCATAGCCTTCTGGAAGCGATCTCGACATACCGATGATGGCCACCGCTGTGTATCCTGCTGGCCCTACAGCGATGAACATGCCAGGTCGCATTGCTGGTGCTGGAAGACCATCCTGCATCAGCCTGCCCAAGTACAACGGATACATGAACAGAGATACTGTCCACCCAAGACCCTGGAAAGTCAGGCCAGCTACTAGCATTGACATCCGATGTTCCGGGCTCTGAGAGGACATGAGGGCAGAAGCGAGGGTCCCAGTGAGCATTGCTGGAAATACTGGTAGAATCCATGCTGGTGTCATGGAATGGATAGGCAAATGAGCCCCGGTGAAAAGGACATAGAACTGGACTATGGCGGATAAGATCGAAAGCCCAGCATACAACCAGAAACACACTCGCAATGCAGTAGCTAGCCACGGCCCAGTAGCGGGGATACCATATACAGTTGCATTGGCAATGACAGTAGCGACGCTGAGTAGAGAGCACGGGAAGAAAAGACTCTCAGTGGGATGCATTAAGCTATTCCTCAGCGCATACGGCGTCTTCATGAAGCGAAAAACAAGACCGGATACGATGGTGACAAAAAGGACCAACGTAAGGGTAAAGTAGACCTTGCCGATAACCTGCAGACCTCGAAACTGATGTGGTGTTGAGTGTAGCAGTAGCGCAATACCGCCTGTGCTCATGACGAATGTGAACCATGCCCATGTTATGTGCTTGAGGCGTTCCACGATTCGAACGTTGGCTGTGGACTTGAAGCGTTTTTGCCCTGCCACTCGTGTATGGCCTTCTTTCCAGTTATCATTGTCCATGTCTTGGACGCGGCGTTTGAGTTCGAGACGGCCATCGCCGTCTGCGGAAAAAGACATTAGGAGGCCGATACAGAGTGAGAAACTATGAAAGATGAAGCTTGGTGGAGCGTTCAGTGGGAAAGGTCCACTGTTTGTTGGATCAAGGTCGTGACGAAAGTCTAACTTGGTGATGGGTCATCGTTAGTCATGATTAGGCCAGGGAGGCTGAGATGCGAGGTTCTTTATAAGCAAATTATTAAAACGCGTCCAGTGAGATTTTAAAGGTGTCGAGCATCGATCAAAGGTTATTTAATGGCGTTGTGCTAAAAGCTATTTGAGGTTGATTGAAATAGCGTGAGACATCTCCCGCTTCAACGAGCGAATGGGATGATGTCAGCTTATGAGGAGCAGACATCCATTTGCTACCGAGATAACGCTCCATGTACAAATAATTGAAGACGGGTAGTTTCGATTCGCCCATTTATAAGTAAGGAGCCGCTGAGTACATCTGCCTTTTGCAAGGCATGGTGTTGGACATTGTCCCTAGATATCCTGCATTAGTACTTTACTCATTGATTGAAGCTACACCATAAGAAATCTGAATACCCAGCTAATGAGCCTGTAATTATCCCAAGCTTGCTAAATAATTTGATACTGATAACGGGATCCAGCAAGTGATCTGTTTCGCAACGCTCCAAATGGGCTCAACACAAATGCAGGCCTCGTATAAATTTCACCCACTCTGTCAACCACACCCCCGTCAATACCCCCATTTCTTATTCTTGGTGCTAGGATATTGGGGCACCATGTCATCTAGGAGCGGACGAATTTGATTCTCTGTCAGGTCCTCGAACTCCTGGTCGAAAGCAAAGTCTCTGGTGTTGAGCACCACAGCAAAGTCAAAATCCCCATTGCTCTCGACATGGGTGCGGGCACCTTCGAAGTTACCTCGACGGTAACCATTCTTTCGGCGCCCAGTTCCGCTCACAGCTATGCCAGTGTTAGTTTACAGAGACAGTTATAAGGCACAAGCGTGCTACTTACCATGGGACCCAGCAAACTTGGCAATGGTGCTGGCACTTGCTTTGAGAGAAAATGCAGCCGTGCACTCTTCCATTATAGCACCGTATCCCCCGTACACTGCTGCAACTGACCTATTTGACATCGGGCGCAGCGTATCCAATCCAGTTAGGCGGCTTTCCTGGATAATGCGATCATGCCAGTGTTCGTATGGCGAGGTCTTGTACTGCTCTACATCCAAGCCTTGAAAGATGTTCTTTTCCAAGAAATCCATGTATGGCATTCCTGTAACGTTGCTTACCAGATACCCAAGCAGCATAAATCCATAGTTTGAATATGATTCCCTTTCGCCTGGTGTAAATTGCAGAGGCTGAGCGAGCATATACTCAATGACATCGCGAGCAGTGGCTGTTCTGTTTCCCTTTGTGGGGAGGGACATGGTAACCTTGTTGAAGCCTAGTGAGATATCTTCGCCAGCTTCACGTCGATCATATCCTCCCTTATGGTCGAGCAGATGCTTGACAGTGATATCATTGGCCCGCTCGTCCTTTGCGTCGAAATAGCCCAGTCGCTTATAAACCTTTGTCCCAGGGGAGAGTTTGCCGCTGTTCATGAGGTGGTCAACAGCCGCAGCAGTGAACATCTTGCTTACGCTGGCAAGAAGGAAGGTATCGTTAGTTGCAACAGTCTCACGGTCGCCTTCGGCCCAAGTATAGGCCCGCTCGGCCTTGATTACGCCCCTTGATGCTATGGCCACTTGTGCTTGTCTGACACCATTTGTCTTCATGAACTTCTCCATGATCGAGTCCAGTGATTTAGCCTTCCTTGGGAACTCAATAATTCCTTTCCATGTGGCGTACCAGTGACGATACTTTGGTTTCTTCCCTGTGACGTGCCAGTGGCGAGTCTTTGGTTCTAGAAGTTCTTGAAAGATGACGTTGTAAAACTCCTCGCCTTCGTGTACGCCGCCTTGTATATCCGTCAGTATCAATCCCTTTGATGTCTGTTCCTTGATAGTCGCCTCGAGGGCTGTTTCATTCAAGTGTGTGTCGCTGTACCAGTCCCCAACACTCGTGTCAGTGAAGAGTCCAGCGATCTTGAGATCGTTAGACATAAAGAGCTTCTTGGGACGCCAGAAAGGCTTCGAAATCTCTCCTCTGAAGATCCGTTGGAAGTCCTCCTCTTTTGAATCGGCGTACAGAGCGACATTCTCATTTCCACGATTCTCGTGACGCAGAATGCAATACTTTCGGTTGTCAGGCGTGCCGTACGAACTGAAGCCTTGTGTTTTCATTTTTAACCCTAATTCGGTCCTTTCAACAAACGGTTTCCAGTTCTTGATACCACAGTCAAGTGTCCAGACGGTTTTGTTTGGCTTTCTGTCTTCTTCCATAACACCAGCAAAGATAGCCTCCTCTTCAGTACCAGTGGCCGTAACATGGGTGAGAACATAGTTTCTCTTTCGTAGCTTTTCGACCCAAGAATCGAAGACTGGCTTGGGTACGTCATGGATCATCTGCAAATCTGGGCCAAGTGGCTCATGAACCCAAATTGCAGAGTAACGGGCGTCATGAGGAGGCCCATAAGAACTCAGCGATGTTGGTCGGTAGCCCATGTTTAAAAGGTGGTGGAGTCTTTCAGAGTGCTTATGACCGGGGAAACCATGGTAGTATTCAACCTGCGGAGGAGACTGTCGGAAGGGGGGCGTGTTGAGGTGCTCGCTAGCTGTCACTGATCCGTGCAATGACAGGAGGGTTGCCAAGAGGCATCCTATCATTCGTAAATGCATTAGAGGACCAGTACTGAGGGCTTAGTACTGCTATGATGCTATCCGACTGACGATTGTTAGAAATCTTTCTAGGAATAAAAGTGTGTGAATTGAAGTAGTAGGTAACAAGGGAAAGAAGAGCAAACAGGACAAGATGTCTTCTTATTATTTTCCAGTGACAGCTTGCTAAAGTCAGTTCTACATAAGCTTGGAACGTCTCGAAGTATCTCATATCGTTCTGTAGATGTAGACATTGAGGGAGGGTTTCTGGTGTTAGCCGCCAACTCTTATCATCCTTATATCTCATATTCGGCCTCGATTGGTCCATTCAGGAACTTCCTGAGATGTAGTTCTCGCGGATTATTGGCGTGTTGCAAATCTACAAGGTTTCAAAAGGCTTTCATTGTGGCGAATAGTCTAAAACGAAAGAAGATTCCATTTATCCCTGCAGTGCTTCACATTTTGGGTTTGACGATAAGCATTTATAGTGGTGGGTTCAAGAAGATAACTGGCCTGAAACACGATAATATTTTACTGAATTATCAAAGTTTCATGGGCTACTCCAGCGTGATTGGATCTCAAGAGAATGATGTATATTCCCATTAAGATTATTGATGGCTTGACATTCGGTAGTAGCTATGTCTCTCGAGCCCAGTCAACAGGGGCTCGGCAAACTGGCCATTCAGCAAATATAATACAGCAAGGGTCTACTAAACTTCCGTTTAGCTATTTTGAGCAAACCAGCATCCATGTCTTCTAGCACGAAATTTTCCTAAAAGGTTGATGCTGACAGCGATGCCGACATCCTCTCATTGTCAGGTTTATAAGTGGACCGACGCAGGAACTAATAGGTATTTTATAATTCAACCAGGTTAGTAAATGGGTATTATGAGGCTTACAAGCAGTTCTGGGACCTTAGGCGACATTCTTATCGTCAACGTCCACGCTACAACGTCGTTTGATTTCTTCTCGCTACTAGAGATCCTGATGGCCAACCTTTCATAAAAAGTAAGAACAACCGTGTCTGATACAGAGGAAGAAAGAGAAATCCCAGCATAGAAAGCAAGTCGGTGCTTCAGACCGATCGGATTCCGTCGTTGTCGAGGAGGCTTTTCGAGGGTGCACAGTAGCTTTGTGTGACACTCAACTACCAAGTACGTACAATTCTCCGACTACAAGGGCGCACAACTTTCATGTTGAGACTGAACACAGGTTCCAATCGGAGAACGTCAGACAACCGAGTTGTCTCGTCGAGGGAGATAACATCCTTTGGCCTTCAATGTATGCGTCTTGTGAGCTCTTAACCAATAGCGGGCCGAAGACTATCGAGGGATGAATTTATTGGAACAAAGGCCCCTGTTTTCGGTTTCCTGGAGAGGTATTGTCTCTCGTGTATTCGCCCCGGCTGAGAGCATTAATCAGGCCTCCGTTTATAAGTCGTCTCATGATGTTGGCTGGTGTTTGGTTATGTTGCGTCGATCTGATCTCAAATTATAGCTTCACAGACTATACCTGAAACAGCTAGAAACTCCACCTTGCCCCATCTGTGCGGTCGCGCCGCGTCTTTGGCGATCTCGCCTGATTGTGCATGGTTAACTAGGGCAACTGCATTTTATCACGTTACAGCGTCTGATGCAAGGCCATTTGACGACGTTGGTAAGTGTGTTAGGAGCAATTTCTGGGAAGATTTGCGATCAAGAGGTTTCAGAGTATCTCATCTGACATATCTTGGTGCCTCAAAAGATCACAACTGCTGTGCCTATCTGCTTGGCTCGGCTCTGGTAGATGATTATGACCTATCACACTCAGCCTCACAAGCATAAGTCGAGTGATACAGAGTGATGATAGCCACAATGTCGCATCTTGACCGGCTTTGGTATCTTGCATCATCTCTGTACCACGTCGCCATATAAGGCTTAGGTACCAATAGAGCAGCTCTAAATGTTGTGTAACAGCCAACTCAGACGATCACGACCCATCCATGATAAAGCTAGGCCTTGTCAGACTGACATTGTACATCCTCAATTGACTCGAGGTTTTCGAGAACAACGACAAGCGAGCCAATACCTGTTGAACACAATAACAGGACCAATTTATCTAAATCAATTTCTCGGGTAGTTACAGATGAATGGGAGTGAGAATACGAATATCTGCAGTAAAATGTGATCGGGTGATTGCACAGTGCCCCGGCTAGATCCAAATCCACGATGCTAGCCCAGTGGATGTGCTCGCTGCAAGTCGTCCCTTGCAGCGGAAGGGCCAACGATTTGAGCCCTGAAGCGAGAAGCCAGGCCTCCACTGTGGATTAAGAAATGCACTGGGCCAGGGACTTTAGACTAGGAAGGCGGGCAGTAAGGCATGCAGATTCGACCCGCACTTACTCAACCCGTCAAAGCGCGTGAAAACTCCCCTCAAACTCTGGAACTCGGCCTTGGTTCTCTCTTTCACACATCACCACAAACTTTCCTCAAATTCTCGTTTGATCCTCTCCTCTTGCGAACATAAGCAAATCAAACCTCTCGGTAAGTTGATGGCTTCACATTATCAGAATTCAACGCGCAGCCTCTTTACCAGCAACTCCCACTTCACTGCCGTTCTTTCGCATCGTCATCATCATCTCTCAGCGCTCGCCTGGAAAAAAATCCTGGAGCAAAATTACCTGGGAAATCTCTGCACCCCGCCCCCGCCTACCACTTTCAGCTATGAGAACGTTGTCAGTGGGCTTAAAACTCACTGTCCACTCTCATGACAAGCCACAGCTTGGGACGAGCCGTTGAATTCCATCCATTGTCGGCAGTCAATCACTGTTTTAATGCGATCACAGCTCCAATTGCCTAGCTCAAGAGTCTCTGAATCGCCCTCATGACTTTCTCACGCCTGTCGGCCATTTTGGTTCAAAGAGTCTGTGTTTTCTCATCCGCAAAGAAAACCTTTTCAATTTCCTCCAGTTGCCCCTCTTCTTACCTCCTGCAACTCCGTCACTACACATCAGCCCCTCGCCAATCTCTTGCCTCTATCGGATCTCGGAGGCGGGTGACCACTCTAGCTTTTACCTTAACACACTTTCATGTTTTCATATCTGTGCCTCACTTCCCAGACTGACTGTGAGAATTCAGAAACCTTTTCACACAACCACTCAATTTCTCAAAATGGATTCTTTCCAGCAGCAACAACAGCAGCAGCCCCGTGGCGCTTGCTACTCTTGTAAGTCTGATCTATCTCATTCAGACTCCTTCATCAACATGTTCCGCAACAAGACCTGTTTTCAGACCAATGCAAGTTTCTGCGCTTGCTTTGGCTCCAAAGGCGACCCAAAACAGTGCGCTGCTTCTTTAGGCTCTAGGCTTGATGCGGTGGCTTGCCTTTGTCGTGTTTATGCACGGCTGGTCGCGTGCCATATGGCCACCGCAGACCTGGCTTGGCAGTGGCTTCTGAATCCCGTTGAGCCTCGGTTGCGGCGTCTCATTTCCGCATACGTTGACTTGTACACTTGAACAAAAACTGACATGATATCTAGGCGGTTCTACTGGCCACCAGGTATGATACGCATTTCGACATCTTTGTTCTGTCAGCCTACTCACTGTTCACTCTAGGCCCGTGACTGCCCTACCAAGGGTCCTGCTAAGTGGTGAGTATTCTCTTCGAGTTTAGAGTGTTTCTTGGCTAATTGAGATCTAGCTACAACTGTGGTGGTAAGACCTGCTGGCTCTTTTTTAAATGCTTTAATTTTGTCGACTAACTTTTTTTGCTATCAGGCGAGGGCCACATGAGTATGTCATCTCAGCTCTCTTGTTTGACCATTGCTAATCCATCACAGGCCGTGACTGCACCGAGCCCATGAAGGATAACAAGTCCTGCTACAAGTGCGGCCAGCCCGGCCACATCTCCCGTGACTGCCCCATGAGCGGCGGCAGCGGCCAGGCTACCGAGTGCTACAAGGTGAGTTTATTTGTCCTTCAGACTACGGCTGCGGCTAACAACGTTTCAGTGTGGTGAGATTGGCCACATCGCCCGCAACTGCTCCAAGTCCTCCTACGGTAACAACTATGGTGGTGGCTTCGGTGGTGGCGCTGGCAAGACCTGCTACTCTTGCGGTGGCTACGGCCATATGTCTCGTGAGTTGCACTTTTACCCGGGAGCATCTGATCTTGGCTAACCAAATCATAGGCGAGTGTGTCAACGGCATGAAGTGCTACAACTGTGGCGAGTCTGGCCACTACTCCCGCGACTGCCCCAAGGAGTCCGCCGGTGGTGAGAAGATCTGCTACAAGTGCCAGCAGCCTGGGCACGTCCAGTCTCAGTGCCCCAGCAACTAAAATGGTGGCCCGTGACTCAGCATCGTGACTGAGGCGAGGTGGACGTGGAGACTCGTTGATACCCACGGACGATTTATTTCCTAGTTCTTTTTACGGCATTTCGACAAAAGTTCAACTTCTTCGCACGACTTCTTATGATCATCACGGCAGAATGGAGACTTACAAAACAGACCGTGCGCGATTCTCGACGAGTGGCTGGCGGCGACCAGCTTTGATTGGAACATGTCGGCATTGGATTTCGTCACACAACGAACGAACGACTACGACCATGAAATCGACTCGACTTTGAGACAGACGGATGGTGACGGGTGGGGGTGACGAAATCAAACTGAAAATATCTGGTGTCTTGCATGCAATGTTTTACAACACCTCTGGTGCTCTGCTTACTCGCTGCAAGTGGAGAACCCAAGCTGAGGAGAGCTGGGTGTGCTCCTTTGGTAGTCAAGTCGAGATGAAATGCGTTGATCCCGACGTTGTGGAAACTCTAACCTGGTGTGACTGTGTGTTTCGATATCGTCGACCTATGCTTTGCGTTACTAGCAGAAGCGGGTGTGTAGAATGAAGATGAACAAGGCTGAAAGGGTGGTCGTTCCTCTTGGATGCACCATCACAATCGGCCTGTTGCTATTAAGATAGTCTCCGACTAGTAGCATGCTATTCGGACAATAGCATGTTCACTCAGCTTGGTGTGACGAAATGGCAAGCGAGTTGCTGGTCACGCAAACAGGAACCCTTCAGGGGTAGCTGTGTGACGAAGGTTCAGACCTAGAATGGTTCCCGACGCGGAGTGTACATGGGTCCTTGGCGTGGCCCGTTGCGGCCCATATTACGCCCACGGGCCAAGATACGGATCCGGCATGAAAGACCATTTACAACAATCTCGGCTGAGTTTTTGGATAACGAGTCGATACAGGTGAAACTCAGCAAGCACTTTAGCGGCCTAAGCATATATATTCAACGAACTAGGCTGTTGGCTTGGCCCAGTAATTTCAAAATCTGGGATCCTGATAATCAAGGTCGACTGCAGATAGGGAGAATATATAGAATCAAGCTGACTGCCATGCCGTTGAAATGAAAGTCAAAGGGTCGGAAGTGCTACCAGCCTGACTCTGGATTCTATACCAGGTTGCTTATATGAATAGCACCACGATAACAAGGACATTACTCAGACTTTGCTGCCTACTATACCCAAATCTATTATCTAGAAGATGGACACTACCTATACAGCCTCTGCAAAGGCTGTTCATTTCCTGTCGAAGCCACTCAAGTGCGCCGCCATTGCAATCATTGTTTGAGTTGGTAACACAAGAAAATCGTTACGTAGACTTCTCCATCGATCTTGTTGAGTTGGTTTAGCTGAGTTGTCTCCTTGGCATTTATATCGTGGCTGGAAATATATCAAGAGTCGCCACACATGTCTTGACATAGATAGCTTCAGGTTGATAATATATAAATGCAATTTGAATCCAAGTTTAGTCGTTTTGATGTCCTTCAAAAAGCCACTTGATATGCTAGTATTTGACCCTTTGTTCTCTATCAACACCTCAAACGTCTCTCTTCATAATCTTTCATATTGGTAGAGAACTAACCGTCATTCTGCACGTCCGTTTCCTTCAATTAACCTTTTTGAATGAGTCATGTATACAAGATCACTCTTCGACATCTTTGGCTGGATAGTACTAATTTCAGGCTTTTCAAAGAGCGAAGAGGGATTTCCAGGGGCTGCGATCGCCGGATTGAGATCGAGTTTTTGGTTGTTTTGTGAGAACTGCATGGCCAAGCCATTCATGTTAAACGTATACTACTTCATACTGTTTTTCCAGGTTTCGATCTACTTAGTGGCAAAGCTTCTGTAAACGTACATTGTTACCAATGCTTGGTTATAATTCTAATTTGGCCTTCGCGTCCTTCTCCTGGCATCGATCGTCCACCACGAGCGGCAGCGGCAACTGAAATCTGTTTTGTACTGACAGAGATCAAGTGAATGAAGAAGTCACGACGCATGTTAGCCATTTAGAAATGCGAGGACCAGTTTTATGGACCAGCTGCCTTTGAGATAGAGCCTATCTACACATATAGCAAGTTTGAAAACACTGCCGTAAAGTAAATTTTGACTCACGGCAGATGCATTACACTCAATAGTAATTCAATTTATCAATAAGATCATGTTCAGTCATAATACAAGGACATTGGCTTCAAAGTGCTGGACAACTGGTACCCTAACGCGCAAACTTTGAGAAACCCGGTACGTCAACTCATTTGTCGATTTTAGGTTGGCAGGCGGCGGCAACAAATACTGAAACACATAGCAGAGAGCCAAGTCCTTCGACTCTAGGTGTATTAACACAACATTGTAAGCACCGATGCGAAATATCTACCAGTTTTGCTCGGGATCTACCTAAGAGGCTGCGTTAACGCAGCTAAGCAAGTAAATTATTGTCACATATCCTTCTGTTCGACAAGAAGAAATAAATTGCTGGATATTTTCCAATAATACATGGTTTAGAGTATAGCCACCTTGATACACTGCACCGTAGTCTTACAACATAGCCTTGGGGAAGTTCCTCATGGCCTGTCTCACACCGAGATCTGCCAACACTTCCTCGGCACCGCCGAGAATGGCATCGAACTTGTATGTTCGGTGGAACATCTCGATAAACTTGCCCATACCAGTCTGGGTAATACCACGACCACCCCAGATCTGCACTGACTCGTCGGCAACTTCGTGGGCAGCACGAGTGGCGCTCATCTTGAGCAGACCAATAGGGCCGGCAAGATGCTGTGCTTGTTGTGAGTAGGGCATGTGGCACATTTGGTAGGTGACGGTTTCGAGCCATGACTGGTTGGCTTCGATGAGCGCGATCATCTTTGCGAGTCTGGACGGTGTTAGCAATTGAGCAAATATGGAGGGTCTAGGAGAACTGACTTCTGGCGGATGACGGGCTGATCAATGAGCGACTTGCCGAACACTTGACGTTGATTACTCCACTTGAGACACTCCTCAATGATGGATCGTGACAAACGAAGACTTCCGCCTATTGAATAGAGGTTAGTTCTGATCTGAATGGTTATACCGTAGCTGGGAGGCGGTAGAACTTACAAACCATGTACCATCGCTCGTGGTTGAAGTTGCTCAGAATGACCTGGATACCCTTGTTCTCCTTGCCCAGCATGTTCTCGGCGGGGACCTTGACGTTGTCGAATGTCACGAAAGCTGTACCAGCTGTTGTAGAGTAAGAGGTCTTGATCTGCTTGGTCTCAACACCCTCGCCACGCTCGATAAGGAAGACACTCAAGCCCTTGTCGGTTCGGGCACCTGTAACGAAGTAATCGCACCATACACCGTTGGTGATCCACTTCTTGGTACCGTTGATGATCTAGGTAGTTTGTGTGAGCGCTTGATCTTTCATCTCCAAGCAGCAATCGACTTACATAGTGCTTGCCATCAGGTGTCTTCTCGGCAGTTGTGCGCAATCCAGCGACATCTGAACCAGCAAAGGCCTCGGTGATGGCGAGACAGATCTTCTTCTTGCCGCTGAAGACCTCGTTGGCAATCTTGTTCTTCCATGCCTCGTTGCGGGCGAAGTTGAGAACCGCCGTCAGTCCAATAGTCATGCCCGCCATGTTTCCATCAGCGAAACCTCGAGCCATAGCTCGCGCAAGCTCCTGTGCCACGATCAAGTCGTGGAAGTAGTCGAACTCCTCACCCTTGACGGCGCCTCCCATGAGATCAACACCGTGGAGGTGCTTTCCAGGCCCGATACGCATGTGTAAGATGCCCAGCTCGCTCATGCGATCAATCATCTTCTGGCTAATGTATCGTCCAGTCGCCTCGCACTCTTGCGCCTCCGCGTAGAGCTCACTATCGACGAATTCTCGGAGCTTGCGCTGCAGCCGCCTGTGGCTGTCCTTGTAGTAGGGTGAGCGGAAGGGCTCGGCAAGCCATAGAGGCTCGGCGTAGGGGACCCTGCTGAGGTCACCAGGCTGTGGGGTGATAACTTGGGGTTTCTCGCCCTCGATGGTGCCAACGGCGAGGTCCTTGTACTTTGTGAGAAGTTCATGTCGGTGGAGATTGTAGAAAGCGGTCGTGGCATCTTGACCGGCGACTTGTTTGAGGACAGTCTCACCACCGGGATGAGCGTCGACAAAGTCTGTGAGATCGTAGACCGTGCTATCGATGATGCACCAGAGAGACTCGTCGGTTGTATGGGAGCGGACCTCCTCGCGGGAGAATGTATCTGTAGGAGAGCTCATGGCTGTGGTTTCGAATATTAAGGCGAGACGAGATATCGCAAGAGTATAGAAGAACAAGTGAGAAACAGAGTTGAAGTTGAATGGAAGGAGTTTGGCTCGCTTTAGCTGTTCTCAAGCCCCCAGACAGACACTCACACATTACCCCAGACGATGGATGACCTTGAACCTCGGCACCGACTAAGTGGGCCTGCGGTGATGAAATACAAAGTCTCCCATTGGCTTCAGCGGCATGACTTCCATTTTGTGGGGGCGGGGCCGACGCATTTGCACATGATGGAATGACCTGAGTCTTGACCAAAAAAAAAGGTAAGACATGGATAGAGGGTCACTGGAGTTTGGGTCTTTCCTCGGGCAGCTCGGTAGTGAAGCTCGACAACTCCTTAATAAGCGAGGTCTCTATCCGCGGCTTGTTAAAAGCCCATCACCGTCCTTCTCTCGAATGGTCTGATGTTATGGGGCTTGAGCTCCATTACAGGAGGGACTTGGAACTTAGGAACTGTCGTTAACTAACACTTGTTAGGATCTACTTGATCCCCTAATCCCCTGCAAGAAATCATCAAGAGACTATGTATGTTCCGCTCATCTGATTTCATTCCTGATTGGCTACTAAAAGGCAACGCAGCTCAAGCACTCGAGGGGACTGTGCTGAGTTTGCTCATTACAAGCTGCTCAACTCCATCCTTCGAGAAACTTGACGGTCGCTATAGCATCTTCCTACTCGCTCTCATTACTCAAGCAACATATTGTCATCAAGGCCAATGCTTCCTGAATTCCTCTCTCTATATCGTGAGCTCCGTACCGCTTAGCTCAACCTGACCAGGGGCTTTGGGTATTTGGACAGGACGGCTTGACAGTCTCATGGGTTTGTAGGCAAATCCTTCGAGGACTTACTTTCGAGAGTGCTTCTATCTTGCGATAGTGTCAACGCTTCATAGACGGATGCCAAAGTACGAAGCAGACAATCAAGTTTCTTGCCCTTTGCGACGAATCGCGTTAGTCATGGCCCCACGCCGCTAGAAGCCGATGAAAGATAAAACTTGGGATTGCCTCAGAATCTTCTCCTCTGAGCCTGAATGTATTTCTTTTTATGTTGCATAAGCTCTTTGAAGAGTAATGCGATATTCCCTCTTTCATCCTGCTCTATCTCACTTACACCCTCGATTCTCACTCAAGTACGTATCAGTCCAGTCAGTCTTAGTTCTCACCCCTCGTTTTCTCTTATCACTTTGCCTCGCTCTTACATGACCCTGCTTGCGCTCGACTCAAAACCTACGAACCTCTTTTACAGCCGCTGTTTCTCTGAACTAGTCTGGCTTGGCAAACGGGAGGATCCACGATTTGAATCTGGATCTGCACAGGCCTTTTGAGGGGCATCTTGGTTCTATATCAAAACGACGGGTCTTGTCCTATCCCATGTTCCCATGAGCAGCAGTTCAGAGACGCCATTGGCTTGGTTATTTGCGGGCTTTTCTTTGTGTATCTTCACTCTCAGTTTATTACTCTTTTGCGAACCCTGGACCTGCATCCGTGACAGCCATGTCCATGCCCGCCTCACTTTGGTCCTTTGCGTACTGCCGAGCCTCCTTATCAAAGAGGTTGCTCCAATGGCGATGTGAATAAGTCGAGTTTAAAGCTCATGCTAAAGCGCCGAGGCGTGCATGGCGGCGTCTGCCCCTGCGCCCGCTTCTCATCGGTTTCGCCAGTTGACACCAGGGTTTTGTCCTCAATCATGTTTCGCAATTGGCTCTTCTTCGTTATCTGAAGTTTGCAAATCGCTCAGGTTGCCGCAACTATCTTCAACTAGGTCATTGGCTAGAAATTGCCTTGATCTAAACATCGTAGGAGCTAACACACCCGAGACACCACACGGTCATTCCCTCCCTCCCTCCCTCCATTGTGCGGTGGATATATTTCCCTCGTGATCGTCATCGTCACGGTATCTAGCCTGTTACGAGTTGTCATCTATTCTCAGGGAACTTCGGTGGCCAAAGGCCATTCTTGCCTGACATGACTTTGGCACCTGGTGACCTCCTTGTCAACCGTTGAGGCTTATATCCCTCCGTTCTGGGCTACACCTGTATCCCCCGCCCTATCATACCCTTCTTATATCTCCCTATCTCGATCCTGTTTCCTACTGGAAGTCCAGTTATCCTTCTTTTACCATTGCTCTACACCCATTCCTAAACGCGTATCTTTCGACCATACATCTTGAATATCTCAGCATGGATGCTTACTCGATATGTTGCACTAGCCCTGCCGCTAGGCACACATCCAAGATCTACCAGGATCTCTGGTCTACCCGTCCACATACTCGGGTTGGGTATGATCAAGATAAGATCTTGAGGAAATTTGTCACCATGGATAGTTTGAAACAGGTATGTACAGAATTTGCACCAAACATGCCGTTGTTAAATGTCTCATGTTGGACGCCACCTATGGCTATTCAACGGTGACAGTTTCATTCTCAGCCTCTTACACACCTTGAAGCCAATGCTGATTAACAAGCCTACAGCGTTGGGGTGGTGATCAGACCTCAAAGCCACACATTGGTGTAATCGGTGCTGGTCTTGCTGGTCTTCGATGTGCAGATATTCTCATTCAGAATGGCTTCAAAGTCACTATCATTGAGGCTAGGGATCGAGTTGGTGGCCGCTTGCATCAAGAGGTCCTTCCAAATGGTCACTTGGCTGATGTCGGCCCCAATTGGATTCATGGAACCAACGATAACCCAATGCTAGATCTGGCCAAGCAAACGAATACTGCCATCAGCGACTGGGAGTCAACGTCTTGTGTCTTTGACGAGTCTGGCGAGCTCTTGTCCCTCAAAGATGGTGAAAAATACTCCACTATCATGTGGGATATTATCCAGGACGCCTTCAAGCACTCCAATAGCAACTCGTCAGCCATCGATTCGAAAGAAAGTCTTCACGACTTCTTTGTTCAGAAGGTCGTGGAGAGGGTGCCTGATACTGAAGCCGACCACGAAAGGATACGAACCATTGTCATGCAAATATCTGAGATGTGGGGTGCTTTTATCGGAAGTCCTGTCTATAGACAAAGTCTGAAGTTCTTTTGGTTGGAAGAGTGTATAGAAGGAGGTATGTCGAGTCCGAACTTGATGAAAACGATCATCTAACTCAAACCAGAGAATCTGTTTTGTGCCGGCACATACAAGAAGGTTCTTGACGAAGTTGCGAAACCCGCTCTTGGGGGAGCCGAGATCAAGTTCCAGACCAAGGTAGTTAGGATATCATATCGATCAAATCCTGAGGAAAAGGCCAAGGTCACAACAGAGAGCGGCCAGATACTCGAGTTTGACGAAGTTGTCGTCACTGCACCCCTTGGCTGGCTGAAACGAAACCTTGACGCTTTTGAGCCTGCGCTACCTGCTCGAATGACCAAGGCAATCGATGCCATCGGTTACGGATGCCTTGAGAAGGTTTACATCAACTTCCCCAAACCTTACTGGCTCGGTGTAGAAGGTAACAGCCGAAAAGCAGAGGGTTTTGTGCAATGGCTCTCACCAAATTACGTTCCTGATCTGAACCCGAGACGATGGAATCAAGAGGTCGTGGAACTTGCTAGCCTGGACCCAGCAGTTTCACATCCAACTCTTCTCTTCTACACATACGGCGAGCAGTCGCAGTATATTACGAGCGAGCTACTGAAGATACCGGATCCCCAGAAAAAGGATGCGTTCCTCCTCAACTTCTTCAAACCATATTACTCACGACTTCCGCATTACTCGGATAGTAACCCTGACTGCAAGCCGTCTGGCTTTATGGCTACAGATTGGCTTCACGATGAGCTGTCAGGATTCGGAAGTTATAGTAATTTCCAGCTTGGTTTAGAAGAGGGTGATGCTGATATCCGGACAATGCGAGAGGGTTTGCCGGATCATGGATTGTGGCTGGCAGGCGAGCACACTGCGCCGTTTGTTGGCCTAGGCACAGCGACTGGAGCCTACTGGAGCGGTGAGGCTGTTGGTAAGAGAATAGCGGAGGCTTATTATGGACGATCCAAGTAAGTAAGGGCCCTTTGAAGATTTGATTGATGGTTTCTTCAGTGAGAAGAGACACCGTCAATCGTTTGTGGTTAGGGTAGCAATAGACAGGATGCCTAAAACGGCCGTTAAAGAAATCTTGGCAAGGGGATGCGCGTGATAAGCAGTGAATATGTCGTTGTCTCAGGCTATCAAAGGGACTGCATAGAGATCGACGATGCATTTGTTTGAGGTGAAGTTGCAGCAACCTTGACTCACCCGATTTACCCAAAACAGCAAAGGCAATCTTTCGCAACAAATCGTGTCAGAGCAAAACACGTCACAGTTGATCAAGAGATTGATTGAAGTATCCATGACGCGGGCGGCACACAATTTGATTGATGGTGAGCCGACCTTATCGATTGAGTTCCCCAATTTACAGTAGAGTAGAGGTTGCGCGAGTCGTATCACCCACTAAAAGCGCAATTCACGGGTCAAATGACGCCCAACGAGATGCCCTCGGGAGATACATGATGGACCAGCTGCTTTGGTGCACCGCTCGAAACGATCCTTGAAATCGAGTCACGAGCCTCATGTGTTAGTGTTTTAGCGCCTCGAGGGGCGATAGACAGGCCAGACAGGGTCTCTTCCAGGCCTTCTACCGCCTGTAGCTCGCATGGATTTGGCGGTAGAGGGTCCACTGGAGGTCTATCTCCCCCACTCGCCCGCGCGTTGCCGTCTCAGCCATGGTCCATGCCCATGCAAGTCGTGACTGTGTGACGCTGTCTGTGACGGTGACCCGACTCTTTGGGAAGTGTGCCTCGACCGACCTTACTTTACTACTGTTCTTTTCTTTAACTCAACCCAGATTTGTATCAACCAAACCTTTTCAGCCTCGTTGGTGCCTTACCCTTAACTTCTGCCACGATTCACATTCCCAAACTTAATTAGTTTACCCGACCTCACAGCGAATTTCTCCTCCTCTTACAGCTTCTTCTCATGGCCTTCATCCATTCCCTCTAAACATGTTCTACGGCCCCGCATCTGGCCGGGGTCCTCAAGCTACCGACTGATAGACGCCGACGTAGGCCTCTGCCTAGTAGACAGCAGCGATACTCTGTCGATAACTTGCACCATTTCGATAGTCGATATTCATCTGTCGTCTTCTATCATCCTCCCCTCTCGGGCTGCGCGGGCAGTCATCGCCACTCCGCCGCCCATCGACTCGATCGCATCCCACGAAAGACGACATCATGGCGACCCTCTTCCAGTCTTTCCGGAGCTCCTCTATGCCAAAGAGGTTGCTACGATATGCCCTTTCTCGACTGGAACTTCTCGACGCTGAGGCTCTCGATATTGATAATTTAGATTTGGCGATAGGGAGGAATACAGTCCTCGAATTTCGCGATGTTGGCATCAAGCTAAAGGTAGGTTTCATGACCGTGCATCCATCAACGGCTTAGAAGATCATGGTCACTGATGCTCCGCCACAGAAACTCAACAAGCTGTTGCAGCTTCCCGACACATTCAGGCTGCAAAAAGCCAAGGTTTTACTTCTGCGAGTCACTATCCCGATGGACTTCTACACAAGCCCTATAATAGTCGAGGTCGACGGTGTTGATATTGCGCTGCAAGTCATCGGTGCGGAATCTAAACCGCCTCGTTCATCAGGCACCAGAACACCCGAAGAGGCCACCGCTGTACCGAACACCGTCGACCTTGCGCAATCATTCCTTGAAACGCAGCCACGATCAGAGCGAAGGAAACTCGAGGATGCTTTGGCCGCCGAAACTCAGGATCTTGGCGCTTCCATCGCTATGAGCGATGATGGCAGTGAAGACGATATGGCATATGGAACAGGCCAAGCCCTTTCTCTCCCCGCGTTTTTGGCCGACTTTTTGCAGGGCATCGTCGACCGGACGCAGGTAAGGATAAAAGGTGTTAGTTTTCAGCTGGACGTTGAGGTGCCTGTTGAACCAAACACCACTGCGACTGAGTTGGTGTCATTTCAAGTTGCACTTGAGGGCATCGATGTCGAAGGTGTTACCACGGCGTCTGATAACGCTCAAGGGTCTCCCACCATTGTACCAAAGGAGGGCAAGCGTCATGTTTCATTGTCAAACGTACGGGCGTACCTCATTTCAGAAGCAAATGTCTTTTCTGCATTGGCGCGATCGCCTTCCGTCACTTCGCCATCGCTTGCTTCTTCTCCAGCTATGACTAGGAATCCGCCGTCACGCCAGACTACTACACTTTCATTGAGCAGCCTTCACGAAGAATCCGTGACATCATCGCAAGGAAGCATACGATCAGAACTGCAAGAATCTTCGCCACGGCCAGCTTTTTCGCAAGTAGAACCCTCAGTTCTTTCGCAACATAGCATCGGTCAGCGTCTCACGGATTCACACCAGAGTCTTCAGTCCGATAATTCTTTGGCTGGCTCACAGCAGAGCCTCAGAGACGAATACCCCATCGATCACGAGTCTCCAGAGCACGAATATCCTCTTGGCGACAGTGAGGACGCACTTGGAATCCCATACGAATTCTCAAGCCCTCAGGATGATGATGCAGAAGATAGCCCCGTGACCCCCCGGGCATCGATGTATCACGATTTCAGTAACAGTCCCAACGACGAACCTGTATTTCACTCGACCTTCCTTCCTGGAGAGCACGGCTCTCATTCAACAGCGCTGGAGAACGAGAGACCCCAGTGGACGATCGCAGAACGAGAAGCCAGGTCTGCACCTACACTCGAGACGCCAGCGACACAAGGTAATTTGGAAGCTTCTAGGAGGGGTGTTTTAAATGAGCACCTCAGTCGGACTTCTTCAAGTGAGAGCTTTGGTGCGAGATCGGCTGAAGACCTGGCACAGTCTCATATGTACACACATGAAGAAGCAGAGAGCATGTACATGAGCGCTTTCTCGCAGAGTAACGCTCAATCAGCGGCCTTTCTGCCACCAGTTCCTTCTCATGGCCATGCACCTTCACCGAAACCCCAAGATGACTTGACCGAAGAGGTGGAACAACTTCCTGAGCCAGCTAAACCTGTTGAGCCAGTCGAGGCGGCAGTAACTCCACCCACGACGGCGCATACACATGTGGCAAACGAAGAGCGTGAGCCAGACACTATAGATGCAAAGCCCGACATGCCAGAAGCGATTCCTCCTCAGACATCAGATGCCAAGCCTCCGAGCCCAGAGTTACAAGAGGCTCCAGCCACCGTACCATTGGAACAAGAGTCGAAGCCTTTCATTCCCGGCGCTTGGGAAGATGACGACGACGAAGATGATCTTTCAGGGAATGCCATAGCACCATCCACTACCTTGAGACACTCGATGTATCGGAAAGATGGTTCCCCACTCTCACTGGATGCCTCAGATAGCGAATCTTCAGAACCTGCATTTTCAAGGGCCTGCCTCACTGATGCTGAGCCAGAAAATCGCAGTACGCCTACCAGACAACAGGAAGGTGCTGCTACTCCCAAAGGACCAACGCGTCTAGTAAAGGAGATTCTAAATCTGAAAACCATCTCGATATATATCCCATCACAACACCAGCATTTGCATGTTCAGCCTGCATCACCAGAATCTGTAGCCCAGCTCTCGCAGTCAATGGCACGGTCTACATACCCTCAAGCTCCAGGTGCCTTTTCAGTGCATGGCGGGGTTTCCATGCAACAGAACAAGGCAGCATCAGGATCGTCCCAAAATGACGAAACACTAGAGGTGAACCTGTCGTCCATTAACCTTAAATTCGACGCTTCGTTGGGTTTCTTACTAGCGATGGTTGTTGGGAAGCTGCTGGATGCTGTGAAGGACAAGAATGCGCCCCCAGTTGAGAGCACAAAGCAGGAGACTAGTTCAAAGAAGATGCCCAACTTCAAAATAACATTGGAGGAGATAAAACTCGACTTTATCAATCGCTTGGGAGGGATCTCAGATACACCTGAGCGTTATATGGATCTGGATCCATCGCCATTTTTCGACCAGGAAGTTCTGCTCAACACAACCTTGCAAAACTTGACTATTTCCATCTCCGAGACTGAGATATCAACACCGCCAGTCATTAAGGGTAAATTAGCGACACAGCCAGCTATTCTGACCAAGATTGACTTGCAGAAGTTCCGCTTTGGATATGCAAATGGCGACATCATATCCTTCGACAAGGGCAAGCCCATGAGTGCATCGGTTAGAGAAACATTTCTATCGGCAGGTTCTGAGATTGGGATCGAAATCCTTCAATCAGGCGACAAAACCAAGGTAGATGTCCAGACTCTACCGCTCGTTTTCCAACTTGATCTGCGACGGCTTGACGAGACTTTCAGCTGGTTCGGTGGCCTTAGTAGTTTCCTTAACATGAGTGCTTCGATGGCTTCAAGCCCTGCACCAACACCCAAACCAGCTGCTCCCACACCAAGGCCTAGAGGGGTTCGATTCGATACTCCAGTTGATCCGAACGACAAATCCATGGCATCGCAGAATAAGATTAACGTGCGCATTGGAGGCTCTTATGTGGAGCTCATCGGAAGAGACTGCAGCATGCTGGTAGAAACTAGCTCCATTAAGGCTGTGAGCCGTGACGAGGTTATAGGATTGGGGTGCGGCATGGTTCGAATAACAGGGCCATACTTGAAGAACTCAACTGCAGATCCTCCTATCAACACGGAGATCACCACAGTTCGAGTCGAGTTCTTGACAACCCCTAACGATTCAGATCTCGAGAAACTCCTGGAGCTAATCATTCCTTCAAAGCATCAATTCGATGGCGATAACGATGAGATCATGGTTGATACTTTGCTGCGTCAGCGAAGGAAGGGCTCCGTACTCAGATTGTCGGTTGATGGTGTGAATGTTCGCGTTCAAAACATGTCCCAGCTTTCAGTTCTACCGAACCTTGGTGAGGAAGTTGCAAAGCTTTCTACCGTCGCGAAATACTTGCCTGAAGATGACCGACCCGGCTTATTGACCTTGGCAAAGATTCAAAAGGTTGCGCTGAGTCTAGACTTTGGTGGCAAGCTTGGCCACCTCGGTGCGGACATCAAAGATCTTCACGTAGGTCATATCACGGTCCCTTCACTTGTTGCCATAGCTATACATGATCTTTCCGTGAGGAGAAATAGGTCAGAAGAGCTGGTTAGCACGGCAGCATATGGAGTCAAGGAAATCTCGGTTCGCGGCCCTGTCTTGATGGCACGGATGATTGGTGACGAGATCGAGCCTGTCATCAAGCTGAAGATGCAAGATCTGTGTATTGAGTACCGCGTCCCTACGATCATGGATATTCTCGAGCTTGGAGAAGATGCCACACCTCAAGATTTCGAAGCCAGCCTTGCTGCCTCGGTAGCAAACCTTGGTGACCAAGCGCATCATGCTTTAACTGGACAGCCTGGCTCTCCGAGTGACAAGAGCAAGGGCGGGAAGCCTATGACTCTGGATATTGGCTTCCGAGATTGCCTTTTGGGACTGAACCCGCTAGGCCAACCCTCGAAGATGGTGATCGCTCTCACAGATGCTCATCTTGTCGCCGCGTTGCCCAAAGACGTGGAGACCAATGCTGTTTTCACCATCAATAAGTCGTCCATCTTGCTGATCAACGACATTGCCGAAGTTGCAACAAGCGAACTTCCGGCCACCCAAAGACCGCGCGCCTCATCTTCAACATCTCGTCAGGTAGCGGATATGTGCGCCAGAGGTTATGTGGACATTTGCTACATATCATCCGCCAAGCTTGTAGTCGATGTGAAGGAACTCGAGGATGGAGAGAAGCAACTTTGTGTTGAACTCAAGGATGACCTCCTTGTCCTGGAGACATGCGCTGATTCGACACAAACTCTGATCTCTTTGGCCAATGCGCTGAAACCACCAACTCCGCCGAGTAAAGAGAACAAGTATCTTACAGATTTGGTCCCCATGCAAGATTTGCTCGCTTCTATTTCGGCTGAAGCTTTCGGTAGGCCTGAGGGAGAGTACGATTTTGACCAAGACTTTGCTGGTGCTCAGGAGATGGCTGGGGGCGATTCAGAGGCCGACTTTAACACAGACAGCCCGCTGCAAGTCCAGTCACAATTTTATGACGAGGAGCCAGTCGCCGAGGAGCTTTTCGACGCCACGAGTAGCTCTATTATCTCACATGGGTCACATCGCTCTGGGCCCCAGATGAAAGACACTAATGAGGGTGTACTGCTGGCCGGGTTTGACTCAGCAAGCCAGCAAACAGTTGATTCTGACGATCTTGTGATTCAGGAAGACTACTATGGCAGCGGCGCTTCAAAGGACAGCAAAGCCAAGATATGGAATTCGAAGAAGAACAGCTATGATCGGGCGCCCAGCGACTTGGTGAAGCGCAGCCCTGTCAAGGTATCCGTACGAGATGTCCACGTTATCTGGAACCTTTTTGACGGCTATGACTGGGTTCACACACGAGATGTCATAACGAAGGCAGTTCAGGACGTTGAAGCCAAAGCATACGAACGACAAGCCCGTGCTGGCCAAGTCCAGGTCTATGAGGAAGAGCTCGAGGATGAAGAGGCTATCGGAGACTTTCTCTTTAATTCTATTTACATCGGCATCCCAGCAAACCGTGATCCCCAAGAACTGTCTCGAGCTATCAATGAAGGCCTGAACGACAATGCAACAGAGACTGAATCGGTTGCAACCACGGCTTTCACTTCTGCTACCAACAGGACAGCACGTGCTCGTCAACCAAAGTCGAAGCGACTTAAACTCAAACGCAGCAAGCATCACAAGATCACCTTCGAGTTGCGAGGTGTTGATGCAGATTTGTTTGTTTTCCCGCCAAATTCAGGGGAAACTCTCAACAGCATAGATATCCGCATTGACAACCTGGACATTTTCGACCACGTCCCAACCTCCACATGGAAGAAGTTTGCAACGTATGACCAGGACATGGGAGAGCGAGAAATGGGCACTAGCATGGTTCATCTTGAACTGCTCAATGTCAAGCCACAGCCCTCACTCGAGGCGTCTGAGATTGTGCTCAGAGCGACCTTACTCCCTTTGAGGCTGCATGTGGATCAAGATGCTCTTGATTTCATCACCCGATTTTTCGAGTTCAAGGATGACCAAGTGCCTGTTCACACGTCAAAAAGTGATGTACCCTTCCTTCAGAGAGCTGAGGTCAACAATGTAGCAGTGAAGCTCGATTTCAAGCCCAAGCGAGTCGACTATGCTGGTCTCCGTTCTGGGCACACCACTGAATTCATGAACTTCATCGTTCTCGAAGAGGCGAGAATGGTTCTGCGCCATGTCATCATCTATGGTATCTCGGGTTTTGAGAAGCTTGGTAAGACCCTCAACGATATCTGGATGCCTGATGTCAAGGCAAACCAACTTCCTGGTATTCTGGCTGGTCTGGCGCCTGTTCGTTCCCTTGTCAATGTGGGCAGCGGTTTCAGAGACCTCGTTGAGGTGCCTATTCGCGAGTACAAGAAGGATGGGCGCGTGATACGCAGTATATCGAAGGGTGCCACAGCCTTTGCTCGCACGACCGGTACCGAACTGGTTAAGCTGGGTGCCAAGCTCGCTGTTGGTACACAATACGCATTACAAGGTGCCGAGGGCATGCTTTCAGATCCTCAACAAGCATACGAGGGCTGGGATGAGGATGACATGGACCCTGAAGAACAGAGGCAAATCTCTCTCTATGCAGATCAACCTACGGGCGTCATCTCAGGCATTCGGGGCGGATACCGATCTCTTGCCAGAGATGTGAATCTCGTGCGCGATGCCATCATTGCAGTTCCTGGCGAGGTCATGGAGAGCTCTTCAGCTACTGGCGCCGCAAAGGCTGTGCTAAAGCGAGCACCAACGATCATTTTCAGACCTGCTGTCGGCGTCACTCGAGCAATCGGACAGACTCTAATGGGAGCCACCAACTCGATTGATCCCAACAACAGACGAAGGATTGAGGAGGTAAGTCAATGTGAGTTCATTCCAACGAGCTTGACTAACAAACTGCCAGAAATACAAACGATACTAAGCCGCTTCGTCGGCTCGTTCAACTTATCTAGAACACGATACGAACGTGGGCAACATATTATGGCGCAATGATATTGAGATACCAATCACATCGGAGTATCACAGGTGTCTCTGATCTTCCGTGTCCTTTCCATCTTCATCTCGATGTTTTCCCATCAACTCTGCATATAACGGTGCTCGGGCCAAAGGCATATTTTGTTCTTTAAGAAAGAGGCATGTTTCTGCATGCACTCGTCTGTGATAGATCGGTAAAAACAGGACATGCATTTAGATGCACAACATAGACCCTGGAGTGGACAAGCATGCGTTGATTGATTCTTCTTTTCACATTTAGCTAGGAGTTGGATTATTACTACTTGGAGGGTTCTTTGTTTTATGGATGTTTCCTATTGTTGGGGCTGGATCTAATACTATAGATGCTTGTATCAGACTGAAAGAGTGGATTACCCAAAGCTTGTTGTTTATATTCTGTATTCAACACCTGTGTATCCTTCCAGCTCATTCGCATCAACTATCGCCTAGCCACAAACGCCATGCTCATAATACCATCACTGTCCCAATCTCCCTAAAAGCCATCGTCAGGGACGCCATTCTCCTTCTCCGACTCTTTTCTGACAAGGTTCGCATTAACCCACCACTTGTGACTCTCTTCTTTACCCGTCCACTCACCCTTCTCGTTAATCTCATCCCAAGGTTTGGGGCTTAAGATATAGTGGATGTTCTTGACGCTCTCATCCCTCCAAATAGCATCGTGGACTCCTTTCCATCGTAGCGTCTTGAGCGCGTTATAAATGTACGGCAAAGGAACCCAGCGCTCACGATACAAATCTGAGAGAAGTGACTGGTCTGCGAAATCCATATTGGCGGCGTCAGCTTCCATATGCGCCAGAATTTGCGCATAGAGGCCCTGAGAAGGATTGACGACCTGCAAACCGCCGTTCATAAAGCCCAAGGGTCCGACTGAGGGATCAGCAGCCTCAGTTTGCGCGGCATCGGGATTCGAGTGTTGTGAGGTAAATGCGCAATTCTCAGGAACCCAGTCCTTTGGATAGTGAGGCTTTTTGAGGGGATTGCATACACAGGCATGACCGGCTGCAAAGACACGCTTGCTGGCGGTCTTATCACCAGTCTCAGCAATCGAAGGAGGATCCAGCTCGAGATCCATCAGCTCGTCCATATTACGCAAAACAAGCATGTCCGAGTCGAGCTGGACGACGCGCTCATATTCGATCAAAGAGAAAGGCGCAAGCTTGCTCCAACAATCGTAAAACCGTGGGTCATTGGAGTAATCCTTGCCTTTAGTCGGTAGCAAGTATGGAATGTGCTGAACGGCAATGCCACGAGCACGGAGAGCTGCGTGACCTTCAGGTGGGAATGAATCGGTATACAACGCCACAAGAGGGTAACGAGATTTGGCGACGCGAAGAGAATGTTCGAGGGTGAGAAGACCAGGCAAGTAATCCAGGTTCGTGATAAGACTCGTCCAGACTGAGATTGTAAGTTAGAACTTGTGCTGCGCATGGTTTGGCATCTTTACCTTTAGGCGAGTCGACAGCTCGTTTCCGAGATTCTGAGTCTGTCATCTTGCGAAGCCTGAAGATTTGTCCTAGAAAGGTCTGTTGTTGTGTATTGCCTCCAAGCGATATCGCAAGAGTTAGTTGGAGTGGGGGAGGGGTAATAGCAGAACCGAGAATTGATAAGCAACAGTATATTCTCCTTGTGAACCCGAACAGACGCTGGATTTAATGGAAGGGTGGAAAAAACAGATTCTGTGGTGTTTTTTCTACTTGGTAGTCATCTTCTTCCACTCTTGTACACAAAAAGGCGCATATCATGAGTCGTCGATGTCCAAATCTAGATGCTGTACCTGACGATGGCGGGGCATATTTGGGGTTCTTCAGTGACGCCATTGACGATCTGGTCCGTAGCTTCGATTGGAGAAGAAAATGTAGAATCACAGATCCTGCAAATAATCAGGGACCAGAGTCAACAGTCCCGTGGAACTATCATCCTTATTTCTTCACTTGCAGGATGTAGTTCCTATCGTTTCATAAGATTTGTAGAGAGAGTTTCGCGTATGCAAAGCAGATGCAAGGCACAAAGTTTGAATCTAATCAATCAATCAATCGACGTCGCATGGGTAGCCCAAGCTGCCGCGTCTTGATCGAACCTCGGATACTTCATCATACCCTGTGGGGTCCAGTGCCATTATCATACCACAGCCCAAGAGCATCAGATGTGACTCTTCCGTGATTTGTCTTTCGAATCGGACATCATGTCCGTCATGTTCTTCTTCTTGAACTGTTCTTCCTAGGCTTTCAGCTAGAAGTCGGGGTCCAGGACTCCAGTGACTGTATACCGAGATCAAGAGAGCTGCCATATGTCCGATGACTGTCCTATGTTGGCCTGCCATGGTCATTGACGGCGATAAGTTCTTGGTCGTTACACGGTGATCCCTACTGAGGCAATCATGGGCTTCAGCCTGCAATTAGGTGCATCGATGACCTCCACCAACGCAAGAGAAACCCTCCGATAGTCAGAAAATGATAGACTGCAGCTGTTCGACGTCGAGAGACTGATATCGTATCCCGGCAACCTCTAGTTGTTATCTCATATTTGGGTTCATAGCAGTCCCTGACATTGACAATCAAAGACAAAGTTCCGAGATAACACAAAGGTGCGTCATGATAGACATACAGCCACAGGTTGATTGGCAGGTCTTGTTTCTGTTCAAGATTTGATACTGTGTCTCTTTTTGTTGAGCGTCGTCATGGTATCAGCCCCTGAATCAACTCGTAATCGTGTATCTTCAAGAACGTGAGGGAATCCGATCGCCTCTGTTTTCGGTCAAGCACATGGCGGTGTCAAGGTCACAGCCATCCCTGATGAACTAGGGGCCCTAGCTCTTACGGTGAGGCCAAGGTGAGGAAGATTTGAAGGCAGGCCCCGTTCAACAATTTTTGTTGACCGGCGCCGCCGTAATTCCAACAATAGCAATCGCCCCCTCGTTTGAGCCCCCATGGTCTAGGTTCTACGGAGTAGCTATGTCTCATTTGGATTTGGCTCGAGAATTCCTTCTGGAATCCGAACTGTGCAGCTGAAATCAGCCGCCAGCGCAGCTCAACAATCTCAGACGCGCGCGAATCCCAATATTCACACGGTCTTCAGTTTATGCACGGGTCAGCCCAGTACCCAGGAGCAAGATCCAGTCTAGCCCTCGACTGTGCTTGCTCTTGGCCCTGATCAGTTCTTGTGACTTCCAAATTTTTCATCTGATAACATTGAATGCCGAATCTCTGACGTCGGAGGTTTTCCGTGCTCTGAGCCGAGGCAATTCAAAATCTCAATTCGCAAGAAAGGGATCAAATATGGAGTAATTCCCGGTAGAAAGCCCAATCCAGGTGTAGGGAACAGGACTATCTGTTTACGGAGTCCGCTCTGTCTCCCCGGCCCAAGGGGGACTTCCGACCTTCAAGCAACCGACCGAGTTGGCGGGTTTCTAGAAGTGGACCAGGAGACGTTTTACTCCCTGTTCACTGACAGCTTTGGGGGTGTCACGGGTCCTCTCCCGCTCTTCAGACCTTGCTCATTGCCGCTCTGCCATTCACTAAATCCCTACCATGCCGCTTTAAGCTACACGATCAGCGTGATCTATAGTCAGAAACGCGAAGCGGAAAGTAATCAGTGGCTGGCTTCATTTCAAGAGACCGTAATGATATCGCAGCCAGATTGACTAAGACTAGGTCTTGGGTAAACGGATTCCGAACTTAACAGCAGAATGATCGACGCGTAACAATGAGAGGCGTCTTCAAAACAGTGTATCCAGTACAGCTGGCTTCTGACCGCCCTGTTGATGCTAGATCAACAATTGGTTCAAAGAATGGCGATCTTGAGAGCGACAGGCACAATCCACGTGCGTCAGATCAGAGTCCCCTGCCGAGACTCGTCAGCAGCCATTGGCAATTGATGGTTGTAGGCGAAAGGTTGAGTGTAAGGCAGGGGGTGTTAAAGCGGCGTTGTTCTGTTGTCGACCCTTGTCCCACCTAAAGTTACAGCACCTATGTAGATAGAGGGTACGTAGCTGCAAGCTCAACGAGTTCCACTCACGCATCTGTTTCGTTGTAGTGGTGGTTTTGGAGGTTGTGAGGATGGTGCCATGTCGATTCTTCCGGCGGCACATTGCGACACTCTATGCATAGCATTGCCATTAGTATGCATTGCACACAGTATCTAAAGCTGTCATAAGTTGACGCCACTGTTCCTCTGATCTGATACTGTTATCTCTTCACAAAACACTGAGCCAGACACAGGGTAGTAATGTGATTGGCACCCCTAGCTGGTTACCTCAACCTCAACTCCACTACTCTATTGATGTTTTCGGGCTTTGACGGCTCAAGCAAGCTATGGTTCGATAAGTGATCGAGCTGGAAATCGATTTGAAGAACTCCATTGTTGCCTCCTTTCTAGCCCGGGGGTGGACCATGGGCCCAATCTCTCAGCAGAACGAAAGCTGGGGACGGCTAACTACTATCGTGAGGCTTGATGAGGAATCAGTCACGCAGTGATACCCTTCCTATATGAGCTGGCCCGGACGGTGAATGCTAAGTGCTGTACTGTAGTAGCCTGCGTATTTCAAGGCAATTGATTGGATCTCAGCATGTATCTATTAGCAACCCTTGGTGTGTTTAATGATGTGCCACTTGCATGAGGGACCTTGTTCGCACCGGGCGGCATTCGGTATTTCGTCGCCGAGTCGGGAACTGCCATGTTATTATGGTATGGTCATTGCTTTACATCCTTGCTGATTTTGGTGCTGATGCCAATATTCATTTGTTTGTTTGCAGCGAAGCGGAAGAGATATATTTAGAGGTTTCTGGCACCGTGATGTTTCGCAGCGAAGAGAGCGGTTTGAAATCCCATCAATCGTTACAGTACCTGGAATGGATGTGCTGCAGGGTGACAGCTGTTTGACACAACCCTTCCTTCTGTTTCGGTTCTATCAGAAGCAACATCAGCTTCCGACTTGTACCTGCTCTCCACACTCCATTAGCTTTAGCGGGATCAACGCTGTAGTCGCTAAAATAAGGTGAGCTAACAGGGCGGGATCGGTACCGTACCTTCCAAGGATGAGGTGTGGAGGCTGTGAGTGAGTCTTTCCTCAACCCCGTTGCTCTTGCTCATTCCATCCCCAGATGACACGGGCCTACCGGACAAGCATCCGCGCTTGCTTCACCTTGAGGTCAAACTACCAGAAGCTCCCTCCCGCCTTCCCCCTCCTCTAGCTTATCTTACCTTACCTGGTGTCTCCTGTCAGTCGCACTTGGGATACATGTAGTACATAAACCCTCCTTCCCTCCCTCCAATTGAACCATCCGATTGCTTCCACTTACACCTGTGCCTGCCTGTATCATCTATCCATTGCACCCGTGGACCCTCCACTCTTCTCATCGCCTGATTAGACTTGGCCACCGCTATCCGTACACTAAGGTACCCTACCAACCACACTCCATCAGATCCATTACCTATTACGCCAAACGTATAAGTAGCTGGACACCGCCAACACCTTCACCTTGCTACCACCACAACAAACTTCTGTCTTTTGTCACATCCAACTCTATCACAATGCCTAGAATCACCGCTCCCGTCTCAAAGCTCACTCGCTCTCTGGCCGAGTCTCAGCGCCATGCCGGTATCGCTCTCATGCCCAAGTATGCCGAGCTCCTTGGAGCTTCTTCAGAGCAGTCCCAGCACTCTGAGGTAAGTTTCTACTCTTCCAATCAAGTGGCCATTGCAGCTCTTGTACTAACAATGCTTCCAGTCCCGTGGTCTCAAGACTACCCACCGCCCTACTCCTCAGCCATCTCTTTCTGGTCGCCGAAGGCCATTGATGCAGAGCTTCCATTCCTCAACACCTTCTCGTGCTCCTGTCAACCATGTCGACAGCACAGTCTTGCCCAAGATTCATGCTACTCCCAACTTCAACGAGCCTCTCCCTCGTATGCCTCTTCTCCCTGACAACTATGGCGCCTACCACAGCTCAATGTCCGATGCCGCCGACTTGTATAGCAAGCGGCCCGTAATCTTCGCTGTTGACCCTGATGTCGTCGTTCCCGGTGCTCCCATGGCTACCATGGATGCTGTGAACATGGACAGCATTGATGTCAAGTTTGTTCATGAGCAGCCTGCTCAAGAAACAAAGGCAGATGACTTTGACCGAAGTACCTTTCTCAGAGACGTCTTCGGCGGAATGATTCAGGATATTCTTCCTGGACGCACGCTCAGCAAAAACTAAGAATCAAGCAAAAACATGACAGGGACGATAGGGCGGAGTCTGGTTATGCCAGCTACTCATAAAGAGAGCTGATGATCTATTTAAGCGTTTTAATTTGTTTATGCGAAGCAAGGTGCGGTTGCATCAATTAATAGCCCGTTACAAGAGGCTCATGTGGCTAAGAGCCATCCTTTTATATATATATATCGATACACAGTGATAAAAGTGAAAGCCTAAGTGGCAGACTGGAATCAATAGATCCTTTGTTATCCTTGCAACCCAAGCTTGATAACTCTGAATAATGACTATCAGACAATCGACGTAAAGGTCCACAAGCCCACTGACTCATCTCGTTGTGTTACCAAATGATAACATGTGCAAGTCGAATGCCATTGGATACTATGCCAGGTTTGTGTTGATGTTTTATTGCATCTATGGTATCATCTCTCGTAAACACCACCACCTGCATTGCCTTGCTCTTTTTGGTCCAAACTCAACGTCCATCCTTTTCGGCCCTTTCCTATCAATCTTGGAGTCTTCACCAATTGTGGTACAGCACATAATCGCAACTAACTATTAATCGACCAACGAAATCCATTCCCTCCCCTATAGCCCGTCCCCTTGATATTCGTGTGATCCTTTATCGCTTCTTGAGTGATGGTCTGGGCTTGCACTCGTCCTGGTTGACAGGGTGCAACATCACCTTGATAGGGTAGTTCTGAGTGTTGTGCTGGTAGCCCTTGGCCCAGTCGTAGCCTACAGCGTAGGCGAAGATGGAACCGTTCTTGTTGAAGGTTGTGGAAGTGATGCTGCCACCAACGTTAGGATAGCCCTTGAGACGATGCTTGGCGTCCTTGTCCCAGAAGTGGAATGTTCCATCGGAACCGGCAGTGCTGAATGTGCCATGAACAGGGTGGAAAGAAATATCGTTGACGGCATAGACATTGGTGACGCTGTTGGCCGGGGGGTCGCGATGACACTTGAAAGAGAAGTTGGAGCTGTAATGTGTTAGTCTAAGCTGGTCAAAAGATGCGTGTTCAAGAGGCTTCTTACCTGGAGTCCTTGTCTTCAACGTATTGGATAGCGCAACGACCCTCGATACTACCAATAGCAAAACCAGCAGAGTCTGTAAAGCAGCTAACCACCCTGGTCTGCCACTTGAGAGGGCTCTGCAGGGTTTTATAGAATTTGGTAGGGTTCTTGAGATCGATAACATTGATGTATCGATCGGCGGTGCCGACAACGCAGAGATTATCGCGGACGTCCATCGTATAAACTCGCTCCTGGCATTGTACGGTTGCCGCAGGTCCCTGTTGTCTAAGATCCCAGTACTTGATCGTCTTATCCCAGGAGCCCGAAACCACCATGGGGTTACCATCGTTCATGAAAAATCGACATGTTCGCACTGGCTGGTCGTGTGTGCCGATAACAGCGTCCTGCTGGGAAGCAAGATCGCAGACTTTGACGTTCTTGTCGGCGCCGGCAGAGACAACTTTTGTTCCATCCTAGAAACCCAGTTAGTTGCCAATTCGTTTCGTTCGATCAATACATCATCGTACCTTGGAGAAGTCGCAGTTCAACACAGGTTGGCTGTGCTCGTAGGCGTGTCGGCCCTGACTCTGGCCATTGGCGGCAATCTCGTAAATGCGAACCTTGTTATCCCAACTGGAGATGGCCAGGAAGTCGGGTCCGTTTGGCGCTGGTGAGAAGGAAAGGTCGGAGATGGTATCGGTTGGAGGATCAGAAAGCGCGACGTCTTGCTTGAGATCGCCTACTGTATTGCTTGTTGTTGCTGCAGCTGAAGCACCGCCAAAGAGGGTCGACATGTTTGCGGTGTGTTGTAGGAGATAAGTTGAAAGCCAGTTGGTGGCCCTTTTTTTTGTCTTTTTGTCTTTAGGATCCCGCTCCTGAGACTCAAAACTAAGTGGCTTGTAAGCGAAGCTTCCAACTGGCCAAGCGACTGATCTCAGATGAAAGGAAGATCTTTAGAGAATTGATGTTTGCACTGTTGAAGCTGGTTGCGCCGCGAGCTTTGTACTGAGAATGAATAAACAGGCACGAAGGCAGCGACCCAGCCTTCTCAACGCGAAGTTCGGATTGGCCAACCCGCGTCAGACAAAAAAAGGCAGCAAGCTAAGGTACAGCCACACCTGGGAGCTCTGATTCATGACGCCACACTTCAGCCCCATTTTGTGCATAAAAATTCAACTTGAGCTGGATACGATTTTTCCTTCTTCTTTCTTCTCTTCATCCGCGCCCCTCGCTCAAAAAATCGCCATTCGAAGCTTACAAACAGAGACACTGCGATTAATCGCAGCGTCTCGCATTCATTCTGGCTTTGGGAGAAAGTCCCCGGACATCTTCGTTTCGACGGAGCTTGCGGAAACGCGCCGCCATAGAAGCACAGCGGCTGACTTCTGCACCCAGGCCCGCGTCCTGCACCGGCCCTACCCTCCGTTACATCAGTTTGTCAAAGGCTCTGAATCGCGTTACCTGCCGCTCTCGGTCCCCTTGGATGAAGATATGAGTCCGCTGCCGAGAGATTGGTTGGTTTCGAGACAGACGAGTCGCCTGGCAGGTTGATGGTTGGTAGACGCTTGGTGCTCGCACGTGTGGTGTCAGGTCGCAGAGGATTTGTTGTCGAGATTGATAGGTATGCGATTGCTCGGCGAAAGCTGGGTTACTCGATGGGGCTCATTCTTGATGCGAGGGGCCGGCATCCCGTTGACCTTCTGGGTGACGGTCTTTTCCTTTTTTACACTCTAAACTTCACTGGAAGTTTCCCTCTTTGGGAGAGACCTGAGCTTGGATGAGATGGGTTGAAGTTTTTATGATGATGACCAAACATAGAGTCAAGCACCGAGTCAGAAAAACTGACGTTGTGGACCACCAAATTATGTCAACTGAAAAACTTCAAACTTCTCGTTTCGGCCAGGCATCGATGCCAAGATAGATAGTAGCTACAACTTTGACTCTTGACGTTTCGATGTGATATTGAACTTGGTCTAGGCTGCGAGGTCTTTGGCCTCCTGTTCAACGGAGCCGGCCTACAGGCTACCATACTTTTTTATGGATGATTTGCAAAGGAACCTACCTGAAAATCTTGCATTCTCCTTCCGTATATTCGACTCAATAATGCATTGAAACTGGATCACAGGGGAATAGGTTTTCTTATGATCTTCTAGTCTACGTCTTGAGAGCCTCCGATGTGGTCTTCAAGCGTCATATATTCATTAACGGTGCCCACTGATGAAGCACTCGAGATACTACCCTGTTTCCCTTCTAGCTCTGACAATCCTTCTATACAACGCCGATATCTTAGGACGGGTTGCTGCCCACGTATATGCTCTAGTTCTATTGATCCGACTTCGTCTGGTCTGACAGATTCTGTCTCGCTTGATTTAGGGTGTAAACTTGCCAAGAGCGCCTTCATTGCCTCCGTCAAACAAGTCATGCAAGTTGTCGAGCTCCTGAAAGTGCTTTGCGTACTCCATACCCTTACGTCGCTGCGCCTCAACACGTCGCCAATCCCATTCTCCAGGGACATCCAAGTCCACATCTGAGACATCAGCAGAAAGATCGCCGAGTTGCTGTTCACCAGATGTCCAACCTCCAGGTCGCTCAGGCAGTAGACCAGAGGCGCCGCCGAGCATGATAGCTGGGTTCACAGTGAAGCGACCCAGCTTGAAAACGTACTTGCTTATGGCCGTAGCATAGATCTTCTTCTCCCATCCACCGGCAGCATCTTGAGGGCCTCGCGCAGATACCTTCTTGAACGTGGGGTCCAGCCATGATGTTGGCTTAGCAGCTCCTTTGGGGATGTAATGTGTCACGATGTATAACCACTTGCGGTCCCAGCATAGAATGCGACTCCACATCTCGAAGCTCTTATACGCAGGGATCTCGCGCTTGAAGCTGCACTCGACAGCACCAAGGATGATGCTCATCTGGCCCTTGATAGGCTGATCGGTCTTGGGGTCTAGGACAATCTTCGTCTTGGTGTTTTGGGCGAGTGTAATATAGGATGCGCGGCAGAGATATGTGACAAGGTGAGATCGTGAGACGTCGAGATCGGCGAAATAGGTCGAATTAGACTTGTGGAAGTTGTAGTCAATCTCGAGAAGAGGGGCGTGGGTGGTAGAGATCACGGGTTTGAAGAGGGCCTCGGGGCCAAGATTTGGCGATTTGCGCCAAAAGGTATGGTAGAAGATCACGTAGAAGACTCGGTACTATAGAGTGTCAGGGTGTTATACCAAAGCCAGGATAGACCATCGAGACTTACAGTCCAAGCAAAGGGCATGCTCTTCCAGTTGAACACTACGAACAGTAGCAACAGGATCCGCGACGTGCGGCCAGGTCCTGTAAGGAAAGCCTTGATCAGAGGACCCCAATTGACTCGATAGGCAGCATATCCAGCAGAACCTAGAGCGAGAGGCATGATGACAGGCACCACATGGGAAAGCCCAAACATTTTCTTATTTGCGCCAGCCATGATGAGCGATTGTGGTGTTTGCGACAACCCTGAGGTACTAAGGTGAAGATGCGGATTTTGCTCTCGTCGCATAGCCAATCGCGCGATTCGGCGGAGCCGGGTGAGCTCTGCCGGAGCTCGCTCACCCTGTACCCTCCTCCAGGGTGAGCCAGGCACACACGCAGAATGTGGCTTGAGGTTGACACGTAACTAATGCGCATTGCTACATTTGATTGGCTTTGCTCTCACGTCACGGTAATTGTGTGATCAGAACGCGTGTTTGAACGCGTTGCTTGCATCAGCATGTGTCGCTTCATATTTCCTCGGTTTGCAAGTACATGTCTCCCTTTACCTAGCATCGACTATCGACATGTCTTACATCCTGATAAACTATGATTGCTCGCCGAGTGAAGGCATCTTCCGCTACGCCTTTTGTCAACTACCCTGATCATGGTTCTGGCGACTGCAATACTTTCAAGAGACATCAAGGCACCCACGCAATGTTCCTTGGGCTGCCAGAAAACATGATTTCTGACGCACGCCACACAATTGAGACGGTGAAACAATGACCGGTCGTGTAGCTATGACGCTTGCAGAGGACAACCAACAGTCCCACCGACTATTCACGACCATCCACTACGAAGAAGAGCTTTGTTAGATCCTGTTCCGCTTCGATTTGCCAAATCAACCGCCATATTGGTCCTGTGCAGGCGTTCGACCGTTGAAGATTTGCGCAGACAGCGATGCTTCGAGTTTGTTCGCCTCTCGATATCATCGGTCAGATGAATATGACCAGATACCAGGGAACGGAAGGCAAACAGATATGGGTTGGTCTAGATCTCGCTGGTACGGGTCCCCGGATGAGCCTGATCTCGTTGTGGATGACTGTTTGGCTGTTGGATATCGGGTTTGCTTCCGATAAAGTCTGACACGTCTGTGACTTGGAGGACGCCGTATGATTGATGTCGATTTGGCCAACTCCTCAGCCGATCCGTGGTGGGGACATCACGGATAACCTGTTCGGGCGCTTCGAGGGACAGCAAATAGAACAGAATGCATGCTACCCAACCAAGACAGCGACCAGCACGTCTATAACAAACACAGGCTCTTATACCAACGACGACTAGACCCATCTTAACCTTCGTCCTTACTTATTCAACCTCTCTACCGACTCCCACTCGCACTCTCTCGCCGTATCATCATCACCCCTGCCTTGGTTGCGTTATCACTTCATCGAAACCCTGCTTCACTGGGCGGATAGATTGTACTTGGAAGTGCGCTCGTCGGCGCACGAATTTTCATGGAATGCCCGTGTTGAGCTGCACCTCGGGAAGGTGATGCACCGTCTAATTCAAACCAACTGAGCTACTTCTGACATTCGAGGTGCCTCCCTTCCGATCTCTACCGATCTCGCCACCATGTTCCCCAAGGATTTTTTCCTGACAGATATGAACCGAGTGAGTGAAGGCGGGCTGATCATGTGAGGGCCGATGGATTGTAGGTGAAACCGTACGAGAGTCTAGCACGACGAGACGACGAGACGACGATTGCCCATATGGATTGATGCATTTCTCCAAGTGGAGCGAAGCAAATTACTCAATTATCATTCACCTACCGGGTTTAAGAACCGAACTCCCTAATGGGTGAATTGAACTTTGATGGTTGTGTAGCCATTGTATCGGCCTTGTAAATGATCTTATGACTCGGCCAGGGGAGGAAGTAGTTAGCTAACTTTCGTACACCATACTAATGATAACTTGTAAAGTTGGTACAACCGAACATGAAGCGTACAACCACGTATGTTTGTTTCCCTTCCAAAGTCCCAGAAATCGAAAGGCACGAACGGGTAGCGCCATCATGACAAAAATCTCATACCAAGAACAGTTGTATTAAAAGTTATTCTCAAGAGTAACTCGTGATCGTCGAGTCTGTCATAGGCGACCGACTTGGGCGTGGTTGTAATTGTTCCCGTGCTGCATGGCCCTGCTACTGTTGAAAAAGGAATTGCTAAATTCATATCGTAGGTAGCGCCTGCATCCAATCCGAGACAGACACCGTTCATAGATGCGATATGGAGATCAGATAATGGAGATAGCCTCCGGTTTTGTCAGCTGGTGGCCGTTATGGGATATTTATTAGTACTGATACTGGCTGAAAGCTCCCCCCAGAACATATGAGTCGCATCAGAGGGGATAGTGGCCCCAAGCAAGATCTATGTTGTCGTAACAAGTGACATCTAAGCCTACAGTTATCAATTTAGCTGAAAGCAGCGATGAGGGCACAAAATGTGAGGAGCATGTGCTCATAAACGATTCTGAAGGACTATTCTATCATGCTGGATTCGGTTCCATGACACTTGGGGGCCGGGCTTTGCTCGGTATCCGTATACATTCATACCTATTTCCTGGGAAATGAAACCCAACGTCGCTTCTGTGGCTCCTTTCCGAGGGTGGTGGAGAGTGATGAGGAGTGCAATGATTCTCGAAAAGGCCTCCCAAGTCTTCTCATTGTCTGTGAATCCTGTACTCAGCTCGTGGTCTAAGCTTACAAAAGCATGAAATTACGCATCCTTGATTGTCTATCCCCATCAAGGAACATAGAACTTGCCGAAAGCGTGCGAAGCTCTGATTACGTCCGTTCTATGTCTATGGATAGGTTGTTCTTGGAAGTTACGAAAAGATTAAGCTCTCAATATTTGTTCTTAATATAATGCGTCGCAGAGGAACCCAAGAGCCTCCTGTGTAAAACCTAATCGTGTCAGTGAGTTGTAAACAGTAACGGAACGGAAGGCCACGCTTAACGGAAATTCGTGGACAAGTTCTAGTCGCGCTAATCGGTGGTATAGAGTAACCATCCGTCAACGCTCGTTCAGAAACTCTCGGTTCTTTCTGTAGGGCCGCACTCTCACACATGCCTGTTCTACAGGGTGCAGAAGTAGTAATAAGTCCTCTGTTGTTATTGTTTCGGATTTGTCAAAGGACTATCCTAAAGAGAGACTTGAATTGTCTAATTCAGCAGCTATCCACTGGCTGGAGCGTTAGTAAGAGTATTGAATCTTGTGATCAGGCAAAGATGCAAGTGGAAGGTTGGAATAGCCACTAGTCGAGTACACTTGGAGTGAGAGAAAAGATAGTGAGAAAACTATATCATCATGGGGCGTAATATATACTGTTTTGTTTAGCCAGTGTTTTTAGTATTACCAAGCATTGCTCTGTAGACGTTGAGCTTGGTTTCACACCATAGCCTGATTAGGTATCTGCTATGGTATCTTGCAATCAAGCCCCTTCAGGCACTCTCGATCAGTAGGCGTATCGTATGTAGGCAACGACATCCTGGGCACTACGGGCATGTTGACAAGCTGGAAATTTATGTAACAAGGGCGCTGCAACAAGTTTGATTCTTGGAAACGAAGCCTTTGGTACTATTTTAGCCTCCTGTTTCTCTCGAAAATCGTTCGCACGGTCGGCTGGTAACGTTGCCGATAAGCTAAGGTTAATGACGGGATTGAATTGTTTACTAGACGCGTTCGCAGTTGAGACGGTCCCGTCTCGATAAGCGAGTGAGCTAACATATCCGCAGCGCGCTACGCCCGGCAGTGTATGGAAAGCTCTCGTAGAGTCTTTGGTAAGAACAGCATACCTGGTGGCGGGTGCGCCTGGAACGTGAGTGCAGACAGGCATTTGTTTATCCCCCTTCCCCACCTTGGACTTGCTACAATAGGTGGGACACGGTTGATGGCGAGGAAGACTAGTGCGTTATTGGGGTAGTTACACTGTGTTTTCGGCACGCGCGCTGGTCCGCACAAGATATGGCTCAGCCCTGTCTACAAGGGGTTTGTTTCCACTCACGTCATACAACCCGATTCGACACTCGTGTCACTCCTTTCCCTTTTGCTGATGGTGATGGTTGGCCACTATTCATGAGGCTGTGAACATGATTCGCCTTGCATGCCTTGCCTACCAAACATGACAGAGCTCAACACGGTAATCCTTGCGAAATCGATAGCCTCATTGCACAGAGTAGATCGTATTACAATAATCATGTCTCCGTAGACAATTTCCCAATACTTCTAAAAGGATAAACGCTCTCTGCCTTCTCAAATCACCTAACATATTCTTATTTGTGCACCTTATCCGACAAGCAATAGCATTTTACGTATGCCATGGACTTCCAGAGGCGAGAGCTTCTACCACCTATGGATCAAGTTTCCTTTCGGTCCTACATCAGAATTTGTCTATGTTTTCCTTTGTCACCAGGGACTAACACGGTCCACACTCTACGCTGGCTCAAGACTGCTTTAAATTCTGTAACGGAGAGTCAGCCCTTTCTTGGCGCGAAACTAGGAGTTGATCTTGAGTCCGGAAAAGTTTACGTTGAACACCATCCACAGCCGTCAATTCCCTTCACTGAACAAGATGCAATGAATGTGTCTTCATACTCGCAACTTAAAAAACAAGGCTTTCCACCGACTGCGTTTGTTAGCCAGCATTTATCATGGATGAACAGTTCGCCTGGAGAATTGACCGACATGGTTCAAGTCAGGTACAGCTTTATAGATGGTGGCTTCCTACTGTGGGTATATCTCAATCATGCTGTAGCTGACGGAAGCTGCTTCGCTATGTTTCTGGAACGTTTCGCCGCTGCAACACAGAGCCGATCGCGTCAGGGTCTTCAATCACAAAGCATGACCCTACAGTCCCCCAGCATGATATCACAGGCGTTATGTGCAACAGAGCACGGCGGTTCGCAGGATACCAGCTTGGATATTTGTCCCGAATATCATATAGTCGATGCGAAATCTGGGGCAAGACATGGAATAGCCATCATGCCATGTCCACTGCCGTGGGAAGCAAGTACAGGCCACGAGACGATCTTCAAGTTTCAGAAAGCAAGACTTCGTCAGCTCTCAACCAACCTACAGCGCGAGGGCCACTTCTCAAAACCGCCTTCTATGTTTGCCTGCCTCGCTACCCTGGCATGGACGCAGGTGACTAAAGCACGGCAGTTATGCGATTTCGAAACGAGCAAACCGGGGAATCAGGAGCTTTCCAAGGTGATGATTCCGGTTAATTGGAGAAGACGTGCGTTTCCTAACGCTACAAAGACGTTCTTTGGGAATACTACAGTGCTTCCAATAGCTATTCTTCCGGTTCACCAACTCGTACAAGCAGCTGACGGCCACGCATCATTGGCTGCTGTAACAAGAAAAATCCAGGACCTGATCGACTCGGTTGATGAGGCTTTCGTGACTCGGCGTTTAAGGATGATGGACGCTGTAGATCCACGCGATGTTTCCGTTAACTTAAGTCCTGACAATAGCAGCGACCTAAGTATAAATGCTTGGGAATTTTTCGGTGCTGATACACAATGGGAGATTCCTGGTGTTCCATCGAGCAGTCCGGATGCCATACGACGAGGACGTAGTAGGGTCAGTGGTAACGGTGTTCTCATACTGCCGTCGCGGCAAGCCTCTGACGACATGGAAGTCTCAGTCACGTTGCAGAATAACACTTTGGCTGAGCTATCACGAGCTGAAGGGTGGATGATGTGGGTTCACCGTTCGCCTGTCTAGGTCGCTTGCTTGGAGGTGGCTAGGGTGATTGACAGGCGTCTAGAACTTGAAGTTTTTAACACAGGGCAGGACATACTGATACGAGGCATTCAGGCTTGGCAGGGTATGCCTCGTGAAACATTCAACCATCTCCTGCCTCATACCGGATAGCGCATGCAATTCGGGTACTAGAATGGGGTTTTAAGATGGAGTGAGCGTATCGACGTATCTGTCTGGCCAAGGTTCCTGGCACTCAGAATACTAGAAAGCTTGATGTCTTTTACACGATGTTTGTATCAATACATAAAGGGAAGTTCACATTTGTTGGCGTGACCCAATGTAATAGCGACCTGCATAATTAGATGATGCGAGACCACTAGAACAGTGCACGCAAAACCCAGCAGTGCTCCATGGCACCTGATCTTACCATGTAATAGGCTAGAGCATAATTTTGAGGAGATTAGCAAGCAGATGTTTGAATGGATCGGCGCGCCTGCAGGATCGACGCCACCTTTTCGCGTCGAGTAGCGAGAACCCATGATGAAGACTAATGTTCGTCTTTTAAGCTTTAGCGCTATCAATACCCTTTTTCTTTTTTTCTTTTCTTTTTCTCTTATAGCGAGAGGGGTCCCAATGCAGAGTTACGATATAAACCTTGGAAAGACTTTGGTGTGCAAATGATTTGTCCAGATCAAATGCGGTATGTATAGCTCTTTTACAGTGAAATACTTGTGCAGATACACACACACTCCAGCGCGTTCCTGTCAGTAATATTCCCTCCAGCACAGGTTTACGAACACGTTCTTGGGATCATATACTGTTCATGTCAGCTTATACATATTTTCGTATCTAAAGACATCGGCGCTTAATTTCACAATAACTGGCAGAGACTCGCCCATCGGAAATTGCTGGAAGATGCCAGTCATAAGCCATTTAAAAGCTTGGGAGCTAGTGTCAGCTTTCATACTGCGCACAAAGCAAGGTGCCGAAATCAGCCCATCTGTAGAGACTGCTTGCCTATAGCGCTCAGTAAACATGTGGCCAGTTATGGAACCGATTACGACTTTTGATCTTCTTACGTTTCCGAATTGCTCCCTGCTCCGACCGGACATGTATCAACCCAAAACGCGCCTAGACCACGCTTTAGCTACTGGAGATAGGATGCTGAGCACTTGGTTCTCCAACGAGCCTGTCAAATTAAGCAAGATGGGCTGGAAAAAGGTCGATTACCGAAAAGAATGGAACTCGCTTGGACCTTAGACAGCGTAGCGACTGGCCCTATTTGTCCCGAGCGTAATAGATACCACCGCTACCACCGCAAGTAGGAAGCATGAGCAGGAAAGGCTATACGATTGAGACGGAAGCTACAGCGACCCTTTCACGGCGCTCACATGTTCCACACTCGCGATGATAGCGCTACGGGATAACGAGGCGTGCTCAAGGGCCGAGCGTGACGATGCCCACTTTTGTCCCCAATTCATTTTCACCGAGGCTATTTGCCAAGTCCTAATCGGACCAAACCAAAAACTGTCGAGAAGACGTATCTCCTAGTTACAGCGGAGACACCGTACATCAGGCTGTAAGAGCCTAGCACCACTAGCGCGAAGCAACCAATGAATGCGGCAAGACGGCGTGTCAATATGCGCTCTCTCCAACCTCGACGTTGATAAACTCATTTTCCGTGTCACCAGAATCTTCATCGTGATCCTCGTTGCCGATCAAATGTCTAAGCTTCCTAGTGCGACGCTAAATTTGTGCTCTCAAGTGTTGGTTCAGCTATGCCCGACATGATAGTCGAGGTGTTGTTAGTTCTTTCATCATGCTGAAGAGCTAGGGTTTTGTCCTCTGATTGTCCAATCGTGTCAGTGGCCATAATTGTCAAATATTCTAGTCTGGACTGATGTGCGTGCAAACTCTAACGCTCGCGTATCATAGACTTTGACATACTAGGTAAAAGCTGAACGTCCTAGATCGAGCTCCACGCACCACCTCAACAAAAGGGACAAAGTCCATTGGACCGCAACCGTCGAAAGGGTTGCGACTGTGTTCAATGGCAAGGGTCCGTTTTGGGATTTGAGCTGTCAGGTGATGCCGATCTGCCTAGTACTCTCGATGAAGGACGTAGGGATTATGACATGCCAGGGGCCTTGCAACCACATGGAGCCGTTTTTGTTTAACCCGTGTAAGTCTCCGACGCTAAAATCCCATGTCACAAAAGTAGAGCCTGGTCAGTTTAAGTCATTGCAAGAAGACGCTCGAGATCATCTAATAGAAAGGTTTTGTCCTGAAATACAGGTAAGGAGGCTCGCTAGTTCTATTTTCCCGGGCATGACAATCACTTTAGCTGACGAGCGTCAAGATAGAGAGCTCTGAACCAAGAAGTGAATATTAAGACTCTTGGTTGTATTTTGAGGCCGACTCCTGACTTTGGCTGTATTGAGAATGCCCACTCTGATGTGATGTTAATTCGACTATGTGTGAGACCTTGCCCTTAAGAGGCTTCGCAATGCTGGAAGACGGGCTGGTTTATCATTTCCGGAAGAGGAACCAACAGTGTGATGCGTCTAGACAATGGAAGTGAGACGAGTGAACATGTCGCTGGCGCTTTAATACCAGGCAGTCCGCTTCGCGGCGAAGAAACAAGAAGTGTACCTGCCAACTTATCTTGTATACTGATCAAACCTTTCCTAGTCACTCTTCTGCTCTCCCTGATTTCACAGGCGATATGGTTTCTCCAGCCTCTGCCTTGGAACCCACCGGCTATATGCCAATCGAAACAGTCGCAGATGCCCGGACAGTTATCAATCAATGTATCTGTGGACTTCTAAAGCTAGTCCCTCGCGGTCCAAACGATCAAGAAGCTGCTCAATTCATAGGGCAGAACGCAGTCTTTGTCTTTGAAGTTCTGGACCAGGTGTCCAACCTACCCGCCTGGTCTGAGCCCGGATTCTGCATCACAGATATTCCGAGTGACACTGGAGTCGACCTCAGACGGAAATCTATAACAGCCATGGTGAACGGCCGAAAATATTGTGTTGAAGTGATTTGCAGCTCGCAGAATCTTACGAATCCCGATCTGCAGCCCAGACACGACAATCAACACGGACGTCCTGATTCGCAATTGCTTCAGTCCTCAGAGTTGATTCTACCCGAAATCCACACGCCAACTCAAAAACCTGTGGCGAACTATGAGGCCTTTCTGTCAGAAGTGCGGCGAGACTGCAAGGATAACCAAGGTTTCGAAATGGAATGAAGACTATATAAACGTATTGAAGATAAGAGGACTTTTTAGCAGTACCGAGACTTGAGTCGAGATCAGTCTTTGGCCTCTAGATATCATTGTTATACGAAGTTTTGAGTCATGAGTAACTAGAATCCTGAATTGCCCATAAAATTGAATGAGCTTCGCAAATCCTGTGGAACGTAGCCATCAGATCAGTCTTACCCAAGTCGTATCCATGGCGTCAATAGCATGTCAGATCACTAGGTTACATCTTTCCCAATACTTTCTACACAACAATGTCACCGGGTTTCGCCCTTTCGCGGGTAGCTAGAGGAGGGATGCCCAAGAGCGTCTCTGTGGTCATTCTTTCACCACTAAAGAGCCCAGAAGCGTCAAAACCCACAGCATGCAGTCACCATATCGATCATGATTTCGGAAGGCAGCAGGATAAATGAAGGCGTCCGAACTTGCTCAGCCGCTGGCTTTATGGCGCTTATCCTTGAGAAGCTTGTATTCTGGTCGATCACGCAGCAGATCCGCCGCATCTAGTAGTATATCCGTCATGAGAAGGGCTAAGACAGCTGGAATGTAGCAGACCTGAGCTTAACGCCACCTTTTGGCCACAAATTTCCTGGAGAGTGAATACCGACCGTACCGCGATCAAAACGTTTCATCCTGTTGTTACCTTGGCATCCATATCAACACCGAATTTTCATAGGGCCAACATTGGGGGATGGGAGAAGCAACAGTCGCCAAGCAACCCCTAACACTCGCAACCTAGAAGTCCCCCACATAAAGAACTGGTCAGGTCATTCCAATATGGGCACAGAAGGCTATAGCCCTACCGTAGATATTGTACAGCTACTCAGCATGGCTCGTGCCTGATGAATGCAATGTAAACCCCGACAGTCGCATGGCCATAGTCGTCGAGAAGACCTGGAGAAGAGCAGCCCAAGCCATTACCGAAGTCCTGTTTTAATGATTACTGGAGTTACTGTACATATAGGACCGTTTCTTCTTCTTCCTCCTGGGCGGCACCAACTGGATTAATTCGCGTCTGTGACCACACTGCGGATCAGAACCAGCTTTGGTCATACCGAGTCATGGCCTCCGGACTCGCCAGTCGGTTGGTAAAGATGCCGCCCCCCTCAACTTGGTTTATGTTGGAATGCAGCTATGTTATAGATCTGGATTGCCTTCAAAAGTATTGAACACATAAAAGACAACAAGGTTGAACCCTATGTCCTTTCACATTAATTGGTCGCCAAAAGTACCCATCAACGAGCACTGCACTGTCGGTTAAATCAAGATACACATCAGCACCGATGATAGTGGGATCGCTGGACGTGTTGATATGGCAACTGTCACTCCGCCTGCTCGGACGCAGTGTATTAGCAAGAAGCGAGCCCAATACATGGTTTGCCTAGGTAGCTTCAACACGCAAGGCGCACCTATCCACTAAGTCAGAAATACGACTGAACCCAGAATTACCGCCTGACTTATGCAGTAACGAGAATTATTACCATTTAAAGGATAGTGATAAACGGACATAAAGTGTTACGGGTAAATGCCAAATACGATCGAGCTATATTGAAACTTAGGGGGTACAACTGGGGAAAGGATACCCTTATAATAAATAGTGACACAGGCAGAGCGACTACTCAAGCCATCAAATAGACACGCACAGGCAAGATTTTCCTGCCGAAGCATTTTTGTAGTATCAATGGAACACACACCGAGCAGTGATGGCGCAGGCACGCGTGACAAATAGCATGGCACATCGTGCTCGAATGCAAGAACTAGATTGACAAACACCAAATGTTGGTAGGCAAATCTCGATACCAAACATCTTACCTTCCGCGTGATATCATAAGTACAGCTATCCAAGGTGAATCTGAGGGTGAGCCTGCTCAAGCGATTCTGAGGCATTCCGACTATAGTACTTCAACATTCATAGTGTAGTCGAGTGTATGAAGTTACACAGAAGTAGAGGGCAGCCACGAATGGCTTCACAAGTCAGAGGCATGGAACAACTCTCACGACCACCAACATGGCAATGCCGTCCTAAGCAATTGCCTTTCAAGTAAAGGAGAAAGCGATCCTGTCGAAGAACAGCTCGAGTTTCAGAGGAGACGGGCAAGGGCAGAGGCAACACCACTTGTGCTTATGGTGAACGCTACATAGCTACCGCGAGAGTGTCTAGAAATCTTGTAATCAAGATGTTACAAGTACTAAACAAAACCCATTAAATAAGCATAAAATAAAATAAACAATCAAACAAATAAAATAAAATAATAATTAAGCAATCAAAAATAACAAAGGGAGAAAAAAGTCTGTCACAGGGTCAGAATGGCTGACGCAGAACGTTGTTGGTAGAGCGACGACGGCGCAAGGTCTAAGATACAAAAGTGCCCAGTCAGATCTAGCTGTTTGTCTTCTTTTTGATGTCGACCAGCACAACGAAACCTGCATACCTTTTCCTGCTGTCTAGCCAGTAATGATACATAAAGAGCAAAACAGCAAAAGGACTTGATGAGGATAGCTAAGCGTGTCAATGAGCGGCGTTCATAGAAGGTGAATGGACAATGCTTGCCTATGGTTTAAATGTATTTCCGGACCGGAGACGCAATGTTGGCCTCGCCGCACACATCTCTGAAATGTTGCTTGTCCAGCCCCCGAATCTGTACTTCAAGTTTCGCCAGGTCCTCTTCACATCTTGCGATACTGGCCCAGCAGTTCCATTCACGAAGTCGTACCATTCTTCTGGCTATCCTTTCGATCGTGTTGTTTTTCTTTTTGATTTGGTTGCATAGTTTGCAATTCGTCTGTTGACTTCGTCGCTCAAACACAAGCCTCATTCCGCAGGTCTCACCAGTGCGGCCCTCTTTGTAGCACTGTTCTCGAAACCTGCCCCATTTCCAATAACCGCAATCCCAGACCACCAGGTCGTAGAAACACATTGAGATGCAGTAAAATAGCGATAAGAGGCGAAGAAGCTGTTTCCGTGGCAGTGATTGATCAATTGCTTGAAGAGCTCTAGCTGTAAGTTGAGTCTCCCTCCGCTCATATCTGCGACTGGATAAATAGTATTAGTCAACTCTCTATGTACCTTTCGAGAGCCTCCAAAGTCCTCGTAGTTAAGCTTCCTTGTTAGCACCCGGATGAATCATGTACGACATTGACCTGAATGCGCGACATGCAGGGCTATCAACCAACATACATTCAGTCGGCATTCTTGCCCTTCATAGTTAGGGTAGGAAAGCAAATTTGATTGTTCGCTTGGTCAGAGGTTTGTTGAACCAACATACCGTGGGAGCCAACATCCACAATGTTATCAGTCGCGCTTTTAGCGTGAAACACCGAACTCCATTCCGGGGAGGGTATCCGATCACAGTCTAGACATGGGTAGAGGACAGGGTACGAAGTTCCGCGCACGGGATGACGTTCAATGAACAAAAAAGATTAACTAACGAGACCATGAAGAGCTACTGATTGTGCTCGCAGACTCCAGAGCATTCGCACCCACGTCGGCGAGACCCCAAACTACTTCTAAGATCTTTTTCAAAGATCCTGAGAAAAGGCGATTGAGCATCACTGACACTGCAATCACTTTCCTTAAATGCGGAAGGAAGGGCAAGGTTGCACCTGTATGCTCGTTCTAGCACTATTGAACGAAGCTGATGGGGAAGATATACGTTGGGCGTTGACAAGCTGGAATGATAGCGGAACCAAGAGCGGGCAACGCGACGGTCACCGAATGCACGACTCGCATTTTTACCACCTCAATCCTCATTGAACATCTGCCGTAGCGTAACAACTGTTGAGAATATGTTTCCTGATTAAGGGTACGGCTGGAACTGTGAAAGGCAAGGGCCACATGGCAACAACCTGGTTGGACAGTGGCCCATGTCCGTACATGCACTGGCCGCAGCTCGATTTCCTAGGAAATGGGTTTCGGCTGAACGCAGGCAAGAAGGCTGGAAGATTTGATCAAAATAGATGTTGCTCAAGTTCCCTTTCGCCCCTACAAAGGATCTTGAGGCGCGAGTCATCGGGTAATTTACTGCAGCACTGGATGGCTGGCAAAGCAGCCGCTAGCTGAATTAGGTCCTAGTTTTATAGAACGCTGACTCGTCTTATGTATAAAAGGGCAAGCACAATGTTGACCAGCATTTTCCATTGTGCATTTTCTTTATCACTTCATTGGATTGTCTTTTACTCGGGTTCCTCTTACCTACGTGTTTCGTTTTCTGCACGCTTATCCAGTCAAACATCCTCAGCGCGATGAGATGCGAGTGGAGACGGGGTCGAGATGAACTGATGTTCTGTCATTCTCAGGACCAGGGTGAACCAAACTGTCCGGTCAATTGATGAGGGATAAAAACTCTGGAATGCCCTGGCATCGGCGTGGCTACGGTGTTGTGCCAAAATGCTTCTACAACCGCCGCGCCGCGCCGCGCCGCAATGTGGTGAGCCTCCCATCATCGTTCGGCATCCTCACTATCCTGAACACCAGCGTACTTTGCTCCGTTTCCCTAGGCTGGATGCTGCTTCGAGACGCGATGAAGTCGACTGTGAATACACGTATGGTGTCCACCACGGAACAGTTTTGTCAGCCTGTCAGATCATTACAGGTAATGCTTCGACCGCGTACCTGAGTCGTGATCACCGTGGAAAGATGCCTGTGAGGCTTAGCTACGATGGCATATTGACGTATGGACAATATTTCCTTCATGTTCCCCAAGGTGAATCATCCGCTACTGATACGCATTCTCTCAGCTTACCTCTTTCAAGGATAGATGACCTCCACCCGTTCGCTGTTATTTGTGACTTTGAGAATTGGCAGTTTCCGCACGACGGTATACCCGAGGCATGGACGAGTTTCAAAAGCGCACCAGTAGTGGCAGCATCTCCGACTTTCAACTGCGCTCTGTCTGGCGGTTTGTCAACAGAGCCAGCTTATCTGGTACCCCACAATCAATCTTCATGGTTTCATCAAAACCGGATGGGCGATTATATTGCGAACCGTGGCGAAGATTTCGGGCCAGGCAATGCTTCGAATATTTGCTACCTTCATAAGGACCTTTTGAAAGATTTCAATTGCCGAGCCTTTGCTCTAGTGCCGAAAATGTCACGCCACGGCTACCGACTGGTTGCACATTACCTTTCAACTTCGGACGATCTCTTGTACCCTGCGAACGTCTTTCACAATCAGGAGGCTTACCAGCTCGAGAGGTACACGGTCGAATACTTATATGCTCGCTTTGCTTATACAATTTTTGGTCTCATTCGAACCTTCACGGAGCAGAAAAGACGAGTGGCAGTTATTGAGCCTGGAAGGAATGAGTTCAGATTGTGCACTTGGGTCACCAAAGTATACTGGATGAGCCCGGAGCAGGTTGCGGCTCGACGGACGCAGCTCGCTTGAGGTGTGTCAACACGTGACAAGCTGGTTCAATTTGGCTTTTAGTTCACAACACGAACTAGACCGAATTTAGACGTTTTCCAACCTTGCATTACCTTCGCCACACCTCACTGGCCAAAACTTCTCTGGGCTTAACCACCAAAACAAGCAATCGGTGATAGCTATAACCTCATGGAAGGACTTCAAAGAAACGAATGCGTTTGAAGCAGAAGGAAGCGGTACAGTAGCGATTCGCGAGCCGTCCCACACGGAGTGCCACTACTGGAATCAAGAATCTTGCAAGGGCTCCAGCTTTATTTCAACCGAACTACAATGTTTCTACAGATGCATTGACTTGTACGAACTACATGGTCCTTGTCTTCTGTCGTTTGTAAACCTTGTCAATGCCCTTGCCTTTCGGCTTGCGTTTCCTGTGCTTGCCCTCCATCGGCAGAATAACCAAGGCACCATCCCTCCATGCTGATTGTAGGATGCGGAGAGCTTCCACCCTCAGCTCAACCGGGTCGTAACGATGCAAGGCTCCGCTTACCGGTCGACCCATCATTCTATCACGAGCATTCTTGATTACCAACAGCGCGCAGCTATGCGTATCGTACTGACGCATGACTTCCTGTTCGTTGCCTATTAGCTATGTCACCGTATCAAGGTGAAGCACTTACCTCCTCGATATATTGAAACTCGGGAAACTCTTTATTACAAGCTACCTACATTCGGTGAGCTCCTTTTGTCAAAAGCGATGGTGGGTACTCACTTTAATATCAGAGTTTACTCCAATGCTGCTAGAGTCATAATGATAAATTCGTCTGGTCTGCTCATCGATCTCCAGGAGACTAAAATGATTCCCATGTTGGAAGAGTGGGAATAGCCACACGAGAGCATTGGTTTCTGACCGGCTGTCGGTCTCGTGTTCTTTCGAGATATGCATTGCAAGTCTCTCAAACGGGCGCGGCAGTAAACAGTGAGCTCGAGTCGTAGTCTCCCGATGAATGGGGACCGAGAACCCTATGCGAACGCAAGGAAGCTTTGCCGAGAGGTGCAAACAGGCGAGCACAATGTCATCGTTCAGCCATGTTGTGGAACCAAGCCTCTGCAATGATATTATGTCGAATCGAAATTCAGATTGTGGAATGAGAAGGCTATCAGACATGCCTGAACCTCGAACTTCCTTGGAGAAGGCGTCGACATCATCATTACCCGTAGCAAAGGTAGTCAACGTTGTGCTAGGGTCAGGGTACCCCTTTCCCATCAGCTGGTTCCGGAACTTGTCAGGCTCCGTCCTGCCCGTATTCAGGAGTAACACCATCTGTTCCTTTAGGAGTTCCAGCACGTCCATCTTTTGTGTCTGATGGGTGCACTCTATGATCAGAATGTCTAGCTCTGTCTCCTTAGACTTCACCAGCCCCCTAACAAAGGTCAGCGCAATAACCTCTACTCGTCAAAGAGAACAACATACCATGCATCCTTGAATAAGATACCGTAGCCGAATGCACCTAGCAATCGAAGCCACTTCTTACCACGTGTGCAATACGTCGAAAGCTTTTGGCGGTGTCGTCTCCACTGGTCCTGACTGGCCCCAGGCTGTTCGGGCTTTTGGCCAAGAACCCTTTCGTACACTGCATTTATGGCAAGTTGCGTGTCCATGCTCGCGGCGCGCTCAAGCCATCTCACTTGAGATTGATGCCATTGAGCAAACCCACAAGCCGTCAACGCAAAGCGGATACTTCCCATGCACCGGTCGTTGTCTCCTGCTTCGACCACGGCCACCCACTGGGATCCGTCAGACCACTCGTTCTCCTCATTAGTCTGGGTTTGTAAAGCATCAAAGAGGTCTTTGTATGTGTCCTGGGAGTTGCCAGACAGGCTTAGCCGTTGGACCTGCTCATAACTTTCGTGGATGAAATCGGCAACTGATTGATCCAGTAAGAAGTGTCGTACTTTGTCGGTTGATCTCGGGGAGACCGCCTTTCCAAACGATCTCGCTGTGCTATCAGGTTCTTCGGAGACAACCTCTTCCGGGCTGGTTTCATCAGTGGCGATGCTAGACCTACTGCCAGAAGGACTTGGGTTCTGGCTCTCAGTAGCGATAACAGCTCGAGGGCGCTCTATCAGTGTTGTGTTCGTGATAGGCTCACAATAACCGCCGGTACTGTTGTTTTTGGCCTGCGTGGCAAGTCGCTCGAGCTCTTCCCCCCTTCCGCAGCGCGCGGAACTTCCACTTTCGGCCACAAGAGAAGATCCCAGATGTGAATGGGGAGTAAAGGCTTCAACATCGTCGTCATTATCGTTCTGGTGACTCGCCTTATGAATTTGAGTGATCTTGTGGGCAAAAGATGTGATCTGGGACTGCTGCAGCTTCGAAAACCGCTTCAGGGCTTGACTCAGGTATTCATCAAGCTCGTGGGCTTCGGGGGCATTTGTGACTCGCAAGACACTGTTGAGAATAGTGTCAATGTCGATAGGGGTACGTAAACGACAGGCCAGGGTCCTGGCCGCAGACTCAAGACGGCGGGGGATGTCTTCTCCGTCTGATAAACATCCATCGTCAGAAGCCTCAGGGGTAAATGGCTCCATGAGCGGGCGCTCCGGACTTTCTCGTGACATGCTCCTCACATTGTTGACTTCTGGGCTTATTGGTTGGTCGCCAGTTCCTCGCCCTGCCGGTGAAGGCTGGTATGGGGATACTGGCGAAAGATTCATTGCGACGAAAACCCTCAGGGCGTAGAGATGATGAAAGGTCAGTAAAATCTTATCTTGCAGTTTGGGGAGGAAGCAAGTATTTATAGTCACGCTTCTGGTTTGATCACGGGGTCATCTCAACCAGAGAGCCAAGGGCGCTCAGTGGCCAAGCAGAGGGAAATCACGGCAATATTGCCTTCTTGTCTTCTGATTCGGCTAGATATCACAGCCCAGTCTCATACAAGGACGCTCCAAGCCAGGTTTGTGCTATGGCATGTGCCGATCACATCACAGCGGGCGCCATCACGGGCTCGACTCGAGCGTGATGGTTGGCTATAGTATCCAACTTGAACGAGGGGGTTACATCATTTGAGGTCAGGGCGTGTGATTGAGGTGCTGGCTCTGAGTACTTAAAGACAGCTCGTCTCCCACTTTCTGTTCTCGCTTCTTCATCCCTTTCCACTCTCTTGACCTCCTGGGACAATCGAATCAACATGGAATCTCGGCATTGGGACCTCTGTTGGCGTTGCCTCAAACGTCTTGACGACGAGCCAAAATGGAGAGCATCAAGCAATCACAAGGTTCGTTTTCCGTTTCCTGTTGCATTTCTCCAGTCTTGATTGACTCAATTCAGCTTTTCTGCGACGATTGTGCAAAACTTAAGTTGCAAGGGATACCAAAGACGAAGCAGATCGCCTGGAAAGAATGTGTGGTATGCTTCGAGGATTTCCCGGATCACTACTACACCTGCTCGACTGTTTACCCAGACACTGGCGGACCTCCTTTTCGCGTGGGCCATGCGTTGTGCTCGCGGTGTGCCTACGGCTCACGACAGAGGCGGCTGAACCTGAAGCGAGGGTTCATCGATAAATGCCCACTGTGCAGAAAAAAACCGAGAAATCCGGTCAGAGTCGTGGCCTGTACGATTATCAAGGTTCCTGAGGATGAGGCAGCAGTGCCTGTGGACGTACCAGCCCAACCCTCGCTTGTGGATGAGCCAGCCCAGCCTGTACTTGTGCTAGGTGTGAGGCTGGGGAGATCAGTGAACCACAGGCAAGTCAGGGTCCGATGGGAGGATACGTGGGAGAGGTATGACTTGATGGGCGCCGATAAACGTATGCAAGTCAAGAGCATCATTGGGGAGACACCAGATTCTATCAAAATTTGCTGGAAAGATACCTGGGAGCTGCTTGAGGATTTGGAGGATGGCCCCCTGAAGGAGGAGGCAAAGAGGCTCCTGGAGGACAAGTATAGTGTGTAATGATATCGAAAGAGGTTATTTCATTGACTTTCGTGTTTAGAATGTTCGAGTCGCCCTAAGCGAGGATACCTCTCCCTTATCGAATTTCATTCAGCAGTTATCTTACCTCCGTGGTGGTGGTGGTGAGGGAGACATTCACATGCCTACCCGTAACCGCAGACTCACAGTGTTCATGAGGAACACCATTGGTGGACCACGAGTGTTGGCCTGATTGTGGGCGATGTGCGTGGTCTAGGCCTGTCATCCTCTGGGTGCTTAAGGTAGGGCATCTCCCACCTCTTCTTCTTCTTCTCGCATTTCTTCCACATCTCTTACATCACTTCCTGGTGATCTGAGACGACCAGCACAAGATGACGACCCTGAACATGCGATTGAAATAAGTCTGGAGGTGCGCACCTTGTCGTACTGTCTTCGCTCATCTTTTGACCGACTCTAGCTCCTCTGTCATCCCTGCGCCAGCCGATCCGCCGACCCGAAAGTGAAGCAGTACGCCTGGGACGAGCGTGTCATTTGTTGGGAAGCCGTTCCGGACGTGTAAATTAACTGCGCAGATGGAATAGCTCACGTCGTGTGCTTGAGATGTCTGAAAGTGATGGCGACGGGTTTAGGTTTGCTGAGATCCTCGACGACGATGAGCCTAGCGACCCCATGGTTCTTGAAGTGCCCCCTCCCCCGTTGCAAAGTTCGACGGTCCGTGTGGAACAGCTCTGTAGATCGACCTACAAGGTATTTCTTGTCGCATTGTAAGTTTCTGATCCTACATTGTTTGCATGGCTCGCCTTCGTCGCACTAAGAAGCATCAGTCTGATCTGCCCAGCATCGAACCGTACGACTCTTACCTTTCGCTTTATTCGTCGACATGTAGAGCAGGCCTTTTTGGCTCTTTATCTTCCCATTGTGTTCAACTAGACTTAGAGAAATGCGAATCACTGAATGAGTGAGTGGAGGCGCCGCCAAGTTATATAAAGACAATTGCACCACCCAGTGCTATCTACAGCCTCCACCCAATGGTGTGCTGCCATTGTTACATGAAGATATAAACAACTGCCCCATGTGAGCTACATTCGACAGCTGATCTTGTTCTACTGCAACAGGATGTGTTAGGCAAAGAATGGGATAGCACAAGCCCAGCTACCCCTGACAGGCCGGTAAGTGACATGGGAGGGGTGCGTAAAATGATTCGGGTTGTCGATTGAAGGCAAACAACGCTAATGAAAGGCGAACTATTTCAGTGTAAGTGTTTTGGTCCCTATAGTATATAACATCAGGTATGACTGAGCCAGGCGCCAGAGAACCTACGGGGGTGTGTTTGAGGCACTAACCCCCGCGATCAGTGTTATGGACTTGTCTTCATGATTCTCTGGCGCAGACTCGTTCATAGTGAAAAGCCCCGTTAATTATATTAGCAGTCGATAACTCCTTCGATAATGCCATATTTGAGGCGCAACTGTATATCCCATTCGAGATCGTGGCAACCAAAGGTACGACCCCCTAATTCGTCTTCCTTCTCTTCGAGCCTCTTTGACTAACGGTTTCTCAGGATCTAGCGCTCAACGAATTGAGCAGGGCAGTGAACGAGAGAAACACTTGCCACAGCACGCTCGAGAGGAATACACTGATGCAGTTTTGCAAGATGAGAATCTTGATGATGATCACCGACGATGCGTCCAGATCTCTTGTAAGAACTGTTGGTCAAAGCTCGATGAGTATTACAGCCTACTAGGCCAATCGCCACTTTATCCGGCTGCCGTTATTCTTCACCCACGCTGGAACGTGTCTTGGCTTGAGGCGAACTGGACCAGCGACGAGCAACTAGTGTGGCTACGAGACGCTAAAAACAATGTCCGGGAATTCTTTGAACAGCACTATCCACGTGAGGAGCAGCCCGAAACCTCGAGGACGGTGATAGGAAAAGCGGTGCGACAAGACGAGCCCAGTCAGCTTGACCAGTGGATGCAGAGCTGCGACCGGTGCATGATGGAGGGAAAAGACGAGCTTGGCACTTACATGAGGCAAGGGCCAGTGCGGTGAGAGAACTTGAATCCCGTCCTGTGGTGGAAGGATCATCAAGAAGAATACCCACGTCTGAGCAAGTTTGCCCTCGACATCCTGGCAATTCCTGCCATGTCTGTTGACCCTGAGCGGATGTTCAGTGTCACTAAGTTAACGGTGAGCTCGCAAAGGCACAGAATAAGCCCCGCGATAATAGAGGAGATGCAGTGTCTACGAAACTGGCTACGCCATCAAGCGATCACTATGGGTGAGGTGGTTAGCTTTGGTGGGGACTTGGTGGGTTGGGAGGAAGGGGAGGCTTAATAGCTTTATTGGAGCCTCAAGTCCAGCACCTTCACTTCAAGTATATCAATTCAATTCAAGTTAAGTAAGTCCATGGACGATTTCATTTCAAGTAATCAAGTTGGGACCCCAAACTTGACTTACTTGAATTGAAGTCGGCGCTGCTAATATGTACAGTGTATTGCCAGCAAATCATACCCAGGCTAGGATAGTAATTTGAGTTTACTGACCCTGAGGTGATGGAACTGCATCTGCATTGGCCACATTCGTCTTGGTGCTGATGGGCCTTCTAGCGCGAGGTTTACCCTCTCCAGATCCATTTTCAGCCTCAGCTTCCTGACGCTGGACTTGATTCGTCTCATTTTGAGACTTCGCCGTCATCTCCCCAAGCCAGGACTCAGTACCCTGGGTTGCTTCTTCACGATCGGCATCTACCCCACGCCTCTCGGCGGCAGTGACCTTCCTCTCTTCTTCTCCTAGTCCACCCTTCTCTCTCATGCTAAGCCACATGAATGCTGAAAGCGCAATGCAGAGCCCCAGTAAGGCGGTCAGTTGCGTTGCCATCAAAGCCCCTCTCCAGCGTACATTGTTGGCCGCGTACCAACACGTAATTCCAATGAGAAACTCGACAATTGCTACGTCCATTAACGTTAATGGTATCCAAGCCACTGCAAGCTCTAGTCGACTCGCTTTCTCTAATCCTTCGAATTGAAAGAGTAGCATGCCCGCGATAAGCGCAGATATGACAGCCGTGATGGCCGAGCTGCAGAGGAAGCCCTCAGCGGTATGATTTAGGCTAGCATCGTCTTCACCACGCGAGCGAAATTCCTGGTAAGACAAGGCACCAATGTCAAGCCCACTGACAAGAGCGGCAAGGACAATGAAGGTCTGGTTGAATCGTCGTAGGCGTTGGAAAACCAGAAAAGCCCGAATATCGAGCTGCTTGCGCCACCATCGCAGCATGATTATGGTTTATCGGCTAAGGTGGGTTTCGTCTCTGTAGGTATTGAGCGTCGCAGAGGAAAAATTGGATTCGGATATGGCGAATATGACTGTAACGAGACGTCCGAATGGCCTATCAATTGCAAGGTATGGCAACATGTATGACGAGAGTATGTGGTAGTTCGGACAAAATGCGTGCCTCTCCCAGCCAGAAGATGGAGTGGGCAAGTTGGAGCTTCGTTGAGAAATGCCTTGGCAGCTCTGGTGTTTGAAGAAGTGGGGGTTGCCAGGTAGCCATACAATATGCCGCAGCCAACACCGCAGCCAATACCCTTTGACTACACTTACGATCATGTGTACAAAAGTAGGCTGCAAGTACTTTTTTTCATTGAAAGAACACCGCTTTGAGCTTTGGCATACGAATTTACGTACTCAGCCAGTTTTTAATGCACATAATCATAGCGTAGAAGGTGGTCAAAGAGAGGGGAGAAAAAAGGGTTCGAATACCTAGGTACGCGCGGGTTAGGGTTATATGGGGGTGCGCATGTAAGGAAGTTATATAAGCTTACTAAGGATTGAGAGCCAATAACTAATTATTCGCACCGCCGGTGGCGCACCAATAGTATTGGCTCCCTCTTCAAGCTATTAGCTTAGTCTTCAATCATGCTCAGAAGCCTCTCCGCACGAGCCACAGCGACGTTTGAGTCGCATGATATCCATTTCTTGAAAGGCTCTCCTTTTGATGGACCTCGACTATATTGGCCACACAAACATATTCCGAGTTTCCCAGCTTCCGATTGCCATGGGGCCTTCGCTGCATAGGGTGATGGGTGCCTAGGTATGCGAATGTCACATTCAACCCTGACGACAGGTTGGTCCGTCAAGCCCAAAGAACCTCCCAGGGTACTAGAGATAAGAATCTTCTCCTTGCAGAGAATAAAGTGAAAGTTATTGGATCGACGATCTTTGTATGTACGAACAGAGCATCCAGCCTGCGCGTCTGCGATGCTCTTCGCTAGGTTCCTCGCTACTTTTGTTCGAGCACCTTTAAGAGCTCGCTCTCGAGATTTAGTATGGTCAACCGTGCCGACAATGGAAAAGTCCAGTGGGTTCGCGTTGTTCAACCCCCACTCGCGATGTTGAGCCAGATAGCGCGGCCTCAGACGCAGAAAAGACTGGCTTTTCCAGGATGCGAAAAATATACTCATAAGGGCCTCCGATATGTGAACAAGAGGAATTTCCACAGCTCTCGAGAAGCGAACTAGGACGACAAAGTTCAGGCGTGCGTCTACTTTTGTCATTTCGTTGCAGTGAAGCATCCCGCTCTGTGGATGAAGTTTGGTCGACTTTGCATACGTCAAATGCTCTCGAATCCGGCGTCTTAAACCCCCAAATCTGCGACCCGAACCAACAGATCCTGCAGCTCCTACATAAACCTTGAAATAATTCGGATCATTGTTCGTGATAATGTCCGCATACACACCCTGGCTTTCGTCACCGATGTTCCCACCCAGTGAGAGAAGTCTGAATCTTGATTAGATACGCACACTGAAAGTGAACAAAGTCTCTACCTTGGCCCAGTAAACTCTTCGGTTGATAGAATTAGACAAGCAACCTCGGTACGAATGGCACTCGTTATTGTCGATGCAATAAATTCTGCTTCGTTGACTCGAAAGTATAAACGTACACTTGGTGTTGTTCGGATTTTCCGAGAGAGAGAGAGCCGCTGTAAAGCTTTTGTAATAATTAATACCTCAGGGTAAAGTTCACGGTGCTGGTCGGATTTGAAACCGTTGAATTCGACATCTGCGTGATCCTCGTTGTACGGTATTTTTGATGGGGTAGAAACATTTTGACGAGTGTCGGTCATCAATGGTGAAGTAACAAAACGGTTTCCACTCCAAGTGACGGAGTTTAGAACCTTTCCCTCCTTTGCGTTGATGCTTTGAAGATCTGACGGGCCGCGCAGGAAGTCAACAAGGGCTTCTGCTTTGCGAATAGCTGCTTTTTTGGGAGACTGGACCCAGTGAGTGAAAGCTGTGCCTTTCTGACTGCCTACTGCATGAGTTCCGGATATTGCAATGCCTAGATGGCGAGCATTGCTGTCGTACGCCGCACTGCTCGCAAATGGAAAGCGATGATTTCTGGCGCTCAACTCCAAATTCACGTCCACAGTGCGAGATAGTTGAAGTCCATAGCGAAGGCCAACTTGCAGTGGCAAAACAATGTCAACATGTGCTCCATCCTGGCGCGTCATCAGCGTGATGTGAAATCGCACTACATGTCCATTTTGGTTGAGAACATAAACTCGGAAAGCTCCGCCATTTCGAAGTCGATCTTGGCGTCGACGCATCGCAGTCATGGAACATTGATTCCCAATTGTTGCCCGTGTTTGGCGAAGGACAGCTGACTCTTCGGGATCCATTGTATCCAAGCCCTTGAAATATGTTTTCAGCCCGTTAAGGCGGAGAGGGCTGATTTCGTTGAGGCCCCAGTTCAAAGGCACTGGCACTAAAGGCTTAGGCCTGCAGACAACATAGCCGTTTCTCGGGCAGGAACCAAAAAGTATGGCCATAATTGCTTGTGTGACTATGACCATCTCCTTATCCACGGGAGCCATGAAGGTAGCCAAAGCGGCCCAATTCGACTTCCATCCTGGCGTATGGACCGCTTGGTAGTAAGGGATCCCTGATTGCTTTTTACTCTTCTTCTCGAGTTCGAGTCTTTGAGCTCGTCCTCGCATGCCGGCGGACCGTGAGTTATACGGCCCAGCAGCCGCAACAATATATATTTTTTTAGCTGATTGGTCTGCATCATTCGTCAGGATATCCGCGAAGACCCCTTGAGTGGTCGCCTCGAGAGGCCCGATCAGGCTCGTAACGCTATAGCACGTAAGCCAACTTGCTTCTAACCCTTTTTTCGGCGGCGTTGGATGCACAGGCTCACCAGCTGTTAAGCGTTTCATGGCATGATAATACACGTTTCACAGCGGGATTAGTCGCCAAGACAACACCTTGTACGATCTCATGGCGCGGCTGTCGTAAGAGAAAATCTCCAATTGTAGGATGTACCTCCAATCTCACTCCTGAGGACACGTGCTCAATGATGTTATCCACGCATTCCGCGACGAGATCGGCAAAATGAATTTCTTCCATTGTCCTGAGATTGAGTCGAGCTTGACAAGGTCTTCCTATTCTTGAGGGATTGATGACGCTAATGATTTAGAACAGGTAGCTTACTGACTATTTATCAATCACAATCAATAACGTCATTTGATCACCCGAGCATTCCAGCGATCGTGGTCTTTGTTGAACATTGGGCGATGAGCCATACAAAGAGCCACGCAACCCCACAGGAACAGTGGTAAACGCCAGTGGCTGAAAAGTTACGTCGCTCTCATAAGCCGATTCATCGTACCGCTACTTTTTAGAGTTTGCAGTCGCGTCGAACCTTACGCCATTGATTCGAGCGAAGAGGGTTTGAGATGCCACTAGCCGTTATGATTTAGGCTTTCATATATTATAGAATAATTCCATTAGCCTATTAAATTGTAATAGCATCAATGGCTGAAACTTCTCGCTCACGATTAGCCGGGAGATGCTTGAATGCTTGGAGGATGGCTTCTTGAAAGAGCAAGCGAAGATGTTGTTTGAAGATAAGTATAGTGTGTGAGAATAGATTGAGTTGAAGCAATCCGAGTCTCTGACGTTCCATGGGACGGCCTAGAGATGAACCTGTGGTTTTCAGCGTTGTGCAAGATTTGCAGGCTTTGAATGTAGGCTATAGGAAGTCAGGGTCCGCTGGGAGGATGCTTGAGAGGCTCTGGATGTCGAGATATGGATGCAAGTCAACAGAATCATCGGAGGGCGACCGGATCTTATCAATGTTCACTGGAGAGATGCATGGAACCCCTCGAGCTGACAATGGCCCCTTCAAAGAGAAGGCAGAGAGGTTACTGGAGAACAGTATGGTTTATCATAATAGAAATGCAGCAGCTAAAGGATATGACTTGATGGAAAGAAGCTTAGGTTCCTTCTGCTAGCGTGGGCATTCGTGTAGCAGTATCTGCTGGAATACCCTGTAGGAGACTCCACGGAATACATATCAACTTTCCTACAGACCCTCATCTCCGAGGCAGCTCTTGTTTTCCACTTGGTCTTGAAAGTAGCAGCGCCAGAATCGGTGATGCACAATCACAACCGGTTAAGATACCACAAAAACTATGTGGGAGGGGCCGAAGTTACCACTGGTTGCGCTCCGCAAAAACCACATCGATGACCTTCTGGCTTGCCTCCGCACAGCTTACAAGGCTCTGCCATCGTACGAGTAAAGCGAGTCGTCCTGAAGTCGTGTCAGTCAATATCCAATGTTTTCATTCTGTGAAGTATTTCCACCTTTTTCCGCTTTACTTCTTTCTATTATCCTTCGTTGGCTGCTTTGGTTGATGCTGTCCTTGTTCTTAAAAATCACTTCACGATGGCACGTCTGGAGGTGATGTAGGAGGATAAATAACGTCGGGCAGCAGCGGCCTTGCCAGTAAGTGACGCCACTATTTCTAACCCCTTGGTGGCTTACCCACCCCTCTACATTTCCGTGAGGTCATAGAAGGGGCAAAAAAAAAAAAAAAAGTTCACGTAATCCACATGTGCGTGCACCAAAATCTATTCCTTAGGAGTTTATCATCAAATAAATTCTCATTAAACCTTGGCATTGGAATATTAAAACTTGTGAGCAAAAAACCTTTCATAAAACCATCAATGAATTTTTTAATTTGCTTTGTTGTTTCAAAAAATATTATCACTTTTATAACCAAAACAAAATTTAAAGGACGCTGGAGAAATACTAAAATAAAATTTTTTGAGTTGAATAACTAAAAGAGAAAAAATACTCTTTCCTCTGATTTTGAGCCTTTATGGCGTATTTTAGAAAGTTTAGTCTTTTCTTTTGAGGCATGTAGTATAAGTGATGCACGCACTTGTGCAGGTCATACCTGTTGGTTAGGATCACGGTAAGTCAAGATATCTATTTTATTAGGCTGAAGTGCCTCTTAATTCTGACGAGCTTACCTGTAATACTTACCCTCAGACTAAAATGACGTTATGCCGTCGACCAAATAATTGACATGAACATCTTGTTGTCGACCCGTAATGTTTCAGGGGAATTGGCTGTCTAAGCGATTCCCGCTTTCGTTCTGTCGCGGATAAACATCGGGGGGGGGGGGGGGGTTTCAACAGGCTACCTACCTGGCCCGGTTGCTAGACTAGTTCTAAAACTTAACCTCAGCATAAAACAAAGGAACACAAAATCTTACCCTGACGTGGTGCAGCCGACAATATGGACCATATATGCCATACCTGTGCTGAAGTATTCCGTACAAATAGAGATCTTCATGCACATATCATTGAACACAAAGTAGGTCAGTTGAATCATCAGAGACTCGCTGTTGACAAACCCACAGCTCGCCTTAACAGATGCGCTTCGACGATGTATCTTGTTGAACAATGATATGCCCCCGGGGTTGTTAGACGTCTTACGCTGTCTTTCGCACTCTATCGGAATTCATACTTGTCCAAATGACGGTTGCAATTTCGAGTCTCCCTCTTATAAAGCCTTGGAACAGCATTGGAGGACACGTAAGCGTGACGAATCCGCTAAATAGCCATGACTTAAGATTATGCAGATGTCCCGTGCAAGGTGAGATGTGGATTTTGCCGGAAGGTTGCAAACCGTGTCTCCCACGCACTCAACCATCACAAGGATTGCGATCAACGCCCGAACACTAAGATTGCGCAAAACGAGAGCTCAACCAGGAGCAAACTAAGTCAATATTCTTCACAAGCCCTGACGGAGGCCTTACCTCTTTTGGCCAGGCCAGTCAAAAAGAGGCGGATAACGAAGAGAAAACGAAACCCTTCAAATAGGAAAGGAACTCGAGACGTAGGCTTCGAAGCTGAACTGGACATTGCCCGGGAACCAGTCGACTCGGACGACGAAGTGGACTATGCGAACGATATCATAACGATTCCTAGTTCCTCTACACCTCTACAAGAGCGTGCGGGCGAACGGGTCTCGCCGGGTGCGGAGCGAAACAATCGACTGATTGACGAATATGTTCTTGCTTTGACTCCAGTCCAGACTGGCGTGCTTGGCACATTTCCACCACCACCTGTCTCGCATATATCGGACTTCCAAGCACCTGGTCTTTATGATCGACCTTGCGATGGAGTTGGCACGTTTTCGACATTGCCTGTTTCTCATCTGGACCTCCAGGCACCTCGTCTTCCTGACCAGCCTTACGGTTTTGCTGCAACGTTTCCATCATTATCTGCCTTGCACTCGTTTCAACTGAATCACCATAATAATGAAATGGGGCAAAGTAACCTGAGTAATTCATGTATACTTCCAGCAGCGGCAGAGTTGATATAATGGTCCTACCGCGACACTTCGTGTACGATTGATAAGAACGAGACATGCAATACAGCATTACTTACGTCCCATGTCAACCGGGCTATCCATATTGTTCGAGATTAACGTCTCTCACGAAACTATAACTTTGCCCTATACCCATCTATAGTTGATTTTATATCCTCGTTGTTCCAACCGTTCAACCGTCTCAACAAATGCCTTAGAGTGAGTGAATGGGATCTTTGTTATGTGCCGAGAGGTCTCTTCAGACACATATCCAACGCATATAATAAACCCTTCTGCAACAGTAAACCGCTGCCGGCTGTCTGTGATGATGCTATTACGTGTTAAGATATTGTAAAAAATAAAAATAAAATAAATTGAATTAGGAATAGTAACTTACAATCCGCCCTCTTCGAGTGTAATCTGTCGCTCTGGCATATCTAGATTCTCTAAACACGAATCATGCACTGCGATCAAACCCCATTCTTTCGACACCTTCTTGTCGATATCTTCCTCTTCAAACGTATGTAAATGCGATCTTTCGCGAAGGACAACAGTTGAGCCTGGGCTGCATAGTTGGAAAACAAGCGACCGTAACGTAGGTCCCGAATGGAAAGAGAAAGTATAACCACGAGGAAGAATGTTTCTGTAGCCCTTGTTAAATGTCCAGTAAGGCTGGCCGAGTATTTGTTCAGCGATGGTGCGAAGTTCCTGACATCATTTAGCGATGATCGTGGAAGTCATATGTGAACTAACGCGGTTATCTAAGCTGTTCTGCGCGAGAAACTCAAAACCATATGGCGTCAAGATGGGTAGGCCAGCTTCATAGAACTGAACAAGCCTTCTCCCTACCTCGCTTTGATGGCAAACATAGTTTCCATTATTTCGTATCGATACCAGCGCATCTTCGACTAAGATGTCCATTGTTCCGAAGTTCTGTTGCGGGTAGCATGATGTAAGATGACGAAATAAGGAGGGGTCAAAGTTCTGTATCAAAGAGTGCCGCTTAAGCGCTTATGCAAGACGAGTTATGATGCTACCGGGAAAATGGCGAAGCCGAGCTGCTTCCATTTTACAGACAAAGTGGAGCTATTTCCATCTCACAGACAGAGTGGGACTGCTTCCAACTTATGGACAGAGTGGGGCCGCTTCTATCCGGAGTCGGCTACATAGAGTTTTGTTAGAGGCGTGCTGTACAAGATAGCGATTCAATATCACAGAAGTTACAACGTTGCACGTATCTAAAAATCTTTTTGTCCAAATGTTTACGTCTTAGTTAAAGCAGAACTGCGTAAATAATTGATACGACTTATTTTGAGAGTCTAACACACACATAAGATCAACCATCGGATGCAGGCGTGTTATACAACTACAATATTCACGAGATGGGAGTTCGAAGATGAACTTCTGTTGTGTAGCAATTTGAGCGCATACACAGATGCCAATACACCAATGTGCTAGCAGCCTGCTGTATAAGTCAAATCATCAAACAAGTTCTAAATATCAAAGTATAGTAGATATTGAAGCTTAGTACAAGTGGGTTAGCATTGACCTAATGTCAACAAACTGTTAGCAAATGCTAGACTAGATTATGCCAAGGAGCAACACTGGTATCTTCAACCATTTGAGAACCATTTGAGGCCTGAAGTTACTTCCTTACAACTATATTCATGTGCAAAGCTCTATAGACTAACACCTCACCTCGGAACACCCTTGGCTACTTTTTCAAGTGCATGGTTGAAGCTTCCCGCAGGTCTGAATTGGTTATTCATTATTGTCGGTGAATGCAGGTGAAACTAGCCTTCGAGGCCTGTAATGCGGCCCATGGTGTTGGTGGCTGAGAGAATGCAGACTTTGTTCTCAACTACCTGTAAGAACCAATATAAATAGCCAACTCCTGAATGGTATACTTCTGTCAACCCTGAGAAACACTCAAAACTTTACAGCCGAATTGCAACTATGCCTGCAGATACCAGTAACAAGGACAACTCTGGAAAGCCAGAGGAAGGTAAGATTCATCGCCTTCAGTACTTCATCAAGTTTTAACTCTTCAACATAAGGGGGCCAACCAACAAAGCCCATTGAGCCTGTCAAACCTACCGAGGCTGATGAGCCCTCCGGGTCTGCAGAGGATGTCGAACCCGTCGCTTTCGAGGACCTGATAACCGCCGATGATATATACAGAGCAAAAGTGAGGCCATGAGAAAAGTTCATTTGGGCTATAGAGATCTGTTTTCAGGAAGCTATCAGAGGTTAATCTAAAGACGTCGCCATTGAGATGAAGAAAACACTTTCGGTTGTCGATAAAACTGTGCCTTGTTCAAGTAAAAGCCCACGGTTGACCCTCCAAGCAATCCTGTGTCTAAACTGTGAACTGCTAAGCTCAGAGCTGCTTAGTGATACAAACAGGGGCTCTTTTGGTGATGTAGTAGGTATAATAACCTGCAATTTTGACATCTTGACTTTGAGCTCGCCACGATGTTGGACATAAACTTTCTGCCTGAAGACATCTTCTCGACATAAGATGCCTGCTTGCGCCTTTTTACTTAGCATGTTTCTCCTCATGTAGACCAGCACACTTACCAAGTCATCAATGGCTTGGTTAGCCACAGGCAGATGATATTCGTCGGACCAGCTATACTGCTTAATACGAGTGCCATTTTTCTCTATTCGATTGCAGACGCTTTGCTCCTTTTCGGCTCGTGAAGCTTGTCGCCGGAGTTCATGTGAGATATCAAATGTGGTATAGCCAGTGATCGAAACATAGAGAATACCACGGTACAACTTATCGAGATGCACGGCGCTGCTCGAGTCAGACTCGTCCTTGTGGTTGGGCGCTAACAACTCTTGTGATGGCTGTGACGTGGTCGTTTCAGTTTGGCAATGTGGCGTGCGGAAGTCACCTAGAGTGCTGAGGAGACAAGACACGTACTGCCGATCTCTACATGTCCTTTGGAATGTGTCCCAATCGTATGAGGTCAGGGCTTTAGTCTTGAGAGTCTTCTGAATTTGATTCAGGGTGTACTGGGGTCGCAAGAGCTTCACTAAAAAAGGAATATAGAATGGAACGGAAGCCTGTATCTCTTTCTTGGGCTCGAGAATAGTTCCTGAGAACTCAGAAAATGTTTCTTCAAAACTGTTGGAAGTCCACAGACGGAGACTTGACGGAGGAACGTCTAGGAGATGATTAATTCCGTAAATCTAAGAAACGGAGTGAACACCAACTCCAAATCACCAGCAGCTCGAAAGCACGGTGTTCCAGGCCGGCATAGAGACGGTCGAGTAGTTGGATGAAGCCGAGCACTGCAGCCCTATCTCTGCGGCGTGTGCTATAACCGAGACGGTAGGCGTAGACTCTTCCGAGCTCCAACGCGTCCTCGTCATGTCCAATAGACAAATCAACTATCGTTGCTGCAATAATGACCAACTTCTCCCAAGGGTCTAGCTCGTGACGATCCAACTGCTCAAACCTTGCTATCTTGTTGAGAATGTTCTCCAGAGTGTCCAAGCCATGCGCCGACCTACAACTTTGCCATTGTTCCTCGGTCTGCGGTACTGAGCAGGGAAGGCGCTCTCGCCTTGTGATTGGTCGTGCGGGATCCTGGAGCACGACACGAAGACTACCTTGGCTAGAGGAATGATGAGCGTCTGGCACTTGAGGATGCATCAAAGCGACAATTGTATTGACAATGAGAGAGTCAGGTTCATGCCAAAAGCAACGTGCGTGAAGCCGTGTCATACGGGACTGCGGACATTGTCTAGCCGAGGGTGCTAGGACCAATTTGGAAGTTTATCGCATCGAATACAGACTAGCAGGCTGATGCTAATAGAGCTGTGTGTGGATCTCCAGGGGCCACTACTAGGGAGAGTTACCAGGAGGGGGCGTGTTTGTGGATTGGTGTAGGCCGAACATACGGCCAGGAGCGACTTGTGGTACTTTCAAGTTTATTGGCGTCGCCTGGGCAGCATATTTTTTGGTGCAGTATCAGCGGAAAGTTTAGGTTCAAGTCAACGATCCATGTCTGTTATCACTGCAGGATTATGAGGCAAGGGTTCGTGTTATGAAGAGCAAACGCATCCTCCACTACCATGAAGGAACTACTTAAAAGGGACGTGCAGCCCGGTAAGGCAACTACTGGTAGGCCTCACTCAACACTGGTTCGCCAAGCAACATCACTTTAACAGTTCAAGCCTGTCTTCTAGCTACCTTACTTCATGTGTAGCTCTCATCAGGGCCGCGGTGCATACGATTCCAAGACCTAGGCCGAGTTGAAAATGCCATTCTCAAAGGGTGTTACCATTGCCATAGCGATATGCGTGCCAACCGCCTTAATTGCTACTTTTGGCATTATCCTCACGGCCTATATTCACAAGGTTCGTGGTAAAAGAACCTCAGAGTTGGACGAGGCACCTATCCGCATGGACGAGGCACCCATCCACATGGAAGCGGATGACTTCCACCCTGGCATTGGTGTCACTGGACAAGAGCACGTAATCCATGGTTGGATCAGACAGAAAGGCCACTGCGAGGGCCGTAGCATCGACAAAAACGGAAACTTTTTTGAGACCATATACAACCCATCCCCTGATGATGATCGAGTCCACGCCAACATATTCCTTAACACGAGGCCTAACAAATCAAACTGGAATAAAACCAAAAAGCCAAACATAGTGGTGAACACAACATCTAGTTCTGAAGAGCATGAACTCGATCCCTTTAACCACTTACTGGCAATCATTTACAACGAGCGGAATCGAATGAGGAATTCGCGTGGAAGTGAGGAATTGAAAGGAGTACCAGCGGAGGCAGATGTCTGACATGTCTATTTTATAATTCTATCCCTATTTGCCTGTAACACTATGGTTGTACTAAGCATAACAGCCTGTTCCTCTTATACTTTGCTACTCCCCTTAAACTCAGTATGTGATCCATAAAGTAGAGGGCAGTTTGCGTCCATCCGATCAGCAAGCCGTGGTGGGAGAGAAGGACCCAAGGACTTGGCTTGCACGTTATCTCGGCCGTAAAGCTAATCTCCGTGACGGGAGAATCGTCAACGTAGCGATCGTTTCCTCCTAAGAGGAATATCTTGAGCCGTTATGGGACGCGTATTCGGTTTTCATGCCCGATAAGCGAGATCGTCTTGTTCATTCATACAGGGCCAGGTTTTCCCTTGAGATGAGGTGCAATGAATTTTTGGCCTCTCGGCGTCTAGTTTTGAGTGGCAGGGCCTTGGCTTCAAGGAACGATCGGCCTGGAACTAGAGGCGCCACTCGCACGATGCCTGAAGAGCACCAACTCTCTTAGTGCTTGTTTATCACATTAGTGATTGTCTCGAGAGGAGTCTCGATATACGCAAACGGGCTTGGGAAGTTTCTTTGGAAGCTCCTCACCAGGCCTGGAGATGGTACGCTCAAGGATTTGCACTTTCATCCTCATCTGTTCCGTCAAGTATGGTTAAGCGCTAGAATCCCGGACACTGGTGGACAGCAGCGCTGTGAAATTACGGTCAGAGTCTCCGCTGTGCCTCGCGGCAAGTCACGTCAGATCCTTGCATCTGTATGCATTGGATGGGTCGGTGTGTTTGGATGCGAACCTCAATCGGCAGCGGGTACACGATGGGTTTAGGCTAGCTATAGGTATGAACCAGAGATCCCTTCTCCACTCGGGTTTTTGGTTTCCATACATTATATTGTCACGAAAACGGCCACGCTGTCCCCGCCTTGCAATGACATTTGCATCATGACCAGAACAGTCTTGGATAAACTGAGGATGATCATCACTGGGGGCATCCACGTAATCTAGACATACTGATGGCAGAGTTTCGCCGTTGGTTGACTCAAGGACGCGGGTTTTTCCGCTATTCTCAATGATAAATACATTTGTCAGGTTGATATTGCAGCTTATAAGGTGTTCGGGTACTGCCAATGGTATCCCGAAGATGTGACAATGTGGATGGTGCCGCACTCTAGACAACAGCTACAAAGAAGGAGTGGTTATGAGCTTGTGAGAGATAATTATATGTCACCTGAGGCTTCCGTCTGGTTTCCAGGTGAGAGAAGCCGGGTTGTGGGAATACACGATAAGAGACATTCGCTCTACACAGGCTACCGGGCTGAATAATGGATTGAGAACTGGGTTTTCTTAAGCAACTTGGATTCCAATAAATAAACACTAAGATAACTTTGATCGAACTAAAAAAACGGTAGGCTCTACCTTCGCTACCTTGAAAAACACGATGGTATCGAAAGAGAGTCTATCCATCGTAGAGCCCCACGGACCTTTGCGTATTGTCAAACTTGGGCTCAAAATACAAGTTCTGCCTCGTATCCTTCATCCGCATCAACAAAGTCGAACTCACTTCGGTCGCCACGAGAGCTTTGATCGTCCGTGCTGCCAATCAATGTTTCATCAGGCATAGCGCTAGTCGTGGCAGTAGCGGATGGTGATCTAGACCCAGAAGACTGAAGTGAGGTAGCATGCGGACATTCTTGAAACAGCAAGTAATATAGAGCAACTTTGTAGCCAGTGCTCGTAACTGAAGAGTCGTCTAGTATGTAGCGACCACTTTCTGCGAGGAGCATTCCTGTCAGAAGTGCAATCTTGGCCAGAGTGTCACGCGAACATTCAGGAACAGGTATCCTCGCAGCCTGACCTAATAGCAGGAGAACTGTTTTGTCGTCCAAACCGCGCTCAAGTTGGTGACTAATATGAAGTCTCGTAAAGTTGTGACCATTTCGAGTCTTGACTCTCAGCCGTAAGTCCTCAAAGTCTGCTAAGAGGTCATGTCGGCAGGCTCTGTACGGCCGAAAGGTTCCAGCTAGGCGTCTGCGGAGGAGTTTCAGAAAGTTGAACAGTCCGTTTTGCATAAAGGCTTCGTACAAGGCCGTAAAGTCGTATGGAGCCTGAGATGAGCCTCCGTGGAGGGCAACATATAGAATGAGGATTTTGTGATATATTTGAGGGTGACCTGCAATGTACTGTAGTGTATCAACACTAGCAAAAGGTGTATCAGGTTGGGAACTGGTGTAATAGTCCTTGCTTGGCCTATTGGAGGCATCTTTCGACGAAAGGTCCAGGTTGGTAATTTCTCCCTCTAGTTGGCGCATGCCCTCACCTTCTTCCTCTGTTTCTGAATCTCCAGAGTCAGAATGGTAGAAGGTACCCGTCGGGCACAAGTGAGATTCGTCGAGTAGTACAGATACTCTTCGGGGGTAAACTGCGTTCGCTATATCTGTCGCTATTCCGGTCAGATACCATAAGCCAGCTTTATGTCTGGGAATCCGGTCCGTTTGACCAAGGTAGAAGCCAACAACGATAGCAAACTGTTTGTAGGTTATGCTCTGCAGATTGATACAATCAAGGTCGCCTGGAAACAGATGGTGCAGACATGCCAAAACTTCTCGAGGTTCTTTTGGGGACTCTGGCACATGGTCCACGGTTTTAAGCGGTTCGTGAGCATTATTATAGAGTTCGATCATCTCTGTAATGTATACATTGAGTATAATAGGATCGTTTGGTAGAATTTTGGCTTGTCCAAGCTTCTCGAAAATCGCTTGACAAAGGAACAGAAGGAGTTCAAGAAGGGATTGCATTTCGCTCAGATCAATTAGAACGGGAAGCTTCACTTCTGTGTGAAGCCGCTTGTAGAGGCAAACCAGAAATGCAAGCTTGCCTCCATGTCCACCATCATCCATGACTATGCCATCAGCTTGGCCRCCATYRGTGTGAGATCTAATGGGGACCTCGACAATCGTACCACCCATACGAACCATATCAAACTTGCGCTTAACACGAAGCTTGACACAATCTCTTTTCTGAGGTTCCGGTGAAGGATGCTGTATCTTGTCTGAGCTCACATCATCATCTGTTTCACCACCGCTTCTGAAGGGTACAGGTCCACGTTCGGGATCAACGGCAGTATCAAGCGACAAGCTAGTTTGAAGTGGTAAACACGTACGAGGCGGCGAGGTGGGAGCGCCAGGATTGTGGAGGCTCTTGTTCAGGTCCGTAACAAGCTGTGCAAGCCAGGTTGTCCAGGGGGTGTTGCTCCGAGATATCATGGTACATGTCTGAGCAGCGAGGTAACCCAGCTGGACCGGCGCAAGCTTCCAGGCTTTGTGAGGAGACCAAGACTCAGTATCAATGTCGAGGCCCAAATCTTTGGCCCAGATAAAGTAGCTGAGCTCGTTGGTATGATCAGGCTCAATCACGTCGTGGTAGGTCAAGACCCTGAACGGCTTCCCCTGAGCTCCACATCGACCGACGTAGGAGATCAGGTCGTTCGCAAGAGTCCCGATGTCATTGTGTTTTAGCCGTACTTTTTCGTCGGCTGGCAGCTCGGAGCGTAGGTAGTCACTCAGACCAATGTGCCCTTTGAGGGCAAGCTGTTCCTCGTACCACTTGAGTGGCCTTTTGTGGCACATGCAGTGAGCGGAAACGTAGTTGATGGTGATAGTCTGCTCCAGACTAAGGGTATTGTTGGAAAAGAAGGTCATGTTGATCTGTAGGTAGAAAGAATGATGTTGAGGTGAGTAAGGGTGTAATACAGCATTGAGAAGACTAGAGGAAATATCAGAGGAGGGGATGGTCGATTTTTGTGACAGGCAAGTCAAGGTCATCAGTCAGAGCCTGACCAACAGCATCCCTTGCTCAATTCGTCCTCGGAACTGATGGCAAGAAGTAACAAGCATTTTGGGTGAAGCTCGAGAGAACCACGCTAATATTGGAGTGACTTACACGCCCCTGGGCAGTCGATGCCCGTGCGTAGCTTATTGCCACACCCTCCCTGCTCCTGATAGAGTTTGGGGCATGGCAAACTGACCCTGCAGCGGATCTCCTGGCAACTTCGAGGCACCCCGTTAGTTGCAACATGGATTTCGTAACAGTGTGCCAACCACTTTAAACGCCAACGTGGGCATGCTCACGGCTCATAAGCAATAAGTCTGTTTGAGTAAACATGGATATAGAGGTTTCGACTCAAGTTCGAATGTGATAGCAAACAGGGGATGTAAAGTTTGTGAGGTGCATCAGCCCCCTACCACTGAGTTCCGTCTTTCTCGTCGTGAAAGCAGCGCATCAACAGCAAAGGTCATTGCAACCCATGTCCAATCCACGCCGCATAAGTTGGACGGTGGAGGTGCAGCGCCAGACCCGCACTCCATGTGTCGAGGTATCCTGTGCGTGCTCTTGGGCATCCAGAGGATGAGGATGAGTATATAAAGCTAGAACAGTCATTCTACGTGTCGACACTTCATATTTGTTTTACGCATCCTTGATCCTCCATAACACCGAAGTAAATTTCCTACTTATCAAGAAGGATGATTCCATATTGCATCTTGAGTGAAAAAGCGGCCCGCTGTGTTGATATCAAGCAGAGTGAGTCTCGTTACGATTATCCTAAAAGACCGTATCTAAAAAACTAAGAACCAATTTTTGTAGGAAACAAAGTCGATGTGAAAGAATTCCTTGCTCTGGAGGGTTGTCATCGGATTGCGGATACGGTTCGCGTATTCTGTCTTTCCATTGAGCAGATTAAAGAGATCCCACTGAGCCAAGGCCAGTCCTGGGAGATCTTGACATTATCGATGAGCACTCACCGTTGGGTCGTTCGCTGCAAGATCACAGGTTTGGAGGATTCAAAGGTCCATTAAGTTATTTCTGGCAGACTAGCAGTATCTTATGAAGCGCTGTCTTTTATTAACCATCCTCATGTCACCACCCTCATCCAAAGACAATGATCGCATATTTCCCTTCAGATTGACCAAGTTGTAGACGTAGATTCCCTGGTAGCTGGAGGTGGCAAGTCTTTAATTACAGATGGTTTACATTCACCAGGTCAACACCTGTATGCAGTAGGATTGACGTGACAGGGTTAGAGTATACATCCTACATAGCTAGGATGCTTTCTTGATGGCTGGCGGTAAGAAGAAAGGGGACCAGGCTCCGGTATGGTCAAAGTAACTGTAGTCTGCAGGTCCAGGTTCTGCGGCCCTTGAAGGAAGGTGATGTGGCTGCAGAGCCTGATTGTGAAGGAGGCTCTGGCGGTGAGGATATGCTGTGAAGAGGACGGAGGGTATATTAGGAGCTATCATCAGCAAATTTTGACTGTAATAATCCCTTCAGTCTCATCTGAATCTTGCCCTTTTCAACATGATCTCGACTTGTGACACTTTAGGCGCTGGTAAGCCCTCCTCTGTGCTGTTTTCTATGCCCACCAATGTCTGACATCCTTCACGCCTCATCGCCCGATCCCACAATAAATGGCAGCAGTCTCGTAAGCGATGAATCAACCACTATAATTGCTTCAGATAGCCCAAGTCCTTGGGAAATTCTTGAGAGTGTTTTCGGGGCAGGAAGCGGAGGTCAACGTCCACACGAGCATGGAATCGAGGAGGTACACAAGTCAAAAAAGCCTAGCGACATCGAAATCCGAGGTGATCCGGCCAGGGTCCAGGAATGGGTGGAGAGTGTGCCTTTGTGGGGGACGCCATGTACTCTCGTTTATCACGCTGGTTAATAGGCTTACTTGAGTGATCTTGAACAATTAGAACGGCTATTCAACACGTATCACTTACCGACCAGCAATCTAAGACTCAAACTACTCAAACCCCGTGAGGTGCAAAGAAAAGTGTACAAGTGAGGTTTACTCTGAGCGATATGGTGAATATCGACGCTTGTCGTTGCACCTACCCTTAGATTTGGGAGAAGCTTCCGTGGCTCGGCTAGTTTTGGGCGGAAACGGTATGATTGGCTTGTTTCGTCGTGAGACACAAAGGACATGGAATGAATAACTTATTGCGTTCAAGATACGACTCAAAGGGCCATAGTGCTGCACTAAGGAGATGAAGTACGGCTTTTGTTCCATGGATTCGACCGATGCACTAAAACAACTTGTTAGTTTCCACCTCGTAGCATTAATCGATGCAGCTTAGAGTTATAGAATAACTCTATTTTCCACAGATTTCAGGATGTTGATTGTGTGAATTTATATGGTCCCTTGCAATATACCAGGAACAATAACAACGGTCTCCAGACTCAACGCCATAAACGAAGCATCCTGCGGTGGCAGGCTTGATGTGACATAGCTCCAGGTGAGGATCGCGCCGATGTTGGTCCAAGAGTCGAGTCGTCCTTATGAAACAAGGCTGCTAAGCTCCAGTCACAACTTCACTTGCTTGCGAAGCAGAGAACAGGCTCATATACATACTCCCTTGAGATAGATTTTCAGTCAGTCTGACATCCTGATCTTGACGACCCCCGTGCCGCTGTTGTTGTTGTTCTGTTTCACCCAATTTTACGACCGTTGTGACCCCGCAATCTACGCATAGATTCATATCAATCGGATTATCGCATATTTTCAGATGCTCATCGACAAGGAAGCTACGATAAGATAACCAGCTCTTTTTAGCCTCCTAATATTCATATAACAGTGTTAGTGTCATAGTTGTGCATATCAACAAGAAGCCTACACACGACAACGTGAACTCCCTTTAAGCACCCTCCCACGGACAAAAACCAGAGCACGATGACCGACCGCGATGACAAAATCCATAGACTCCAGCGAGAGCTGGATGCGATGCAAAAAAGAGAACAATTAGCTAATGAGCAAGCCCGACTAGCAAGAGAGCAAGAGAACGCAGCAAGAGAACGAGAAAAAGAAGCGAGAGAGCAAGAAAAGGCATCAAGAGAACGCGAGGAGAACCTCAAACGCGACCAACGTAATACCTCGTACGACGAGTATTTACTACTTTGCCACGAGATACTTTTCACACCGCTTAAAGTGCAAGACAAGTCGAAATCATCCGGCGGCGGGACAACCGATGTAACAGGCAAGCATTACCCATTGACGCTACGTCCTTGGAACGGATTTCTTGATGCACAGAGACTGTGCCACGACATAATTACAAAAACTACATCAGGCTTCCTTCTGCCCTCTAAAATAGCTGTTTGTGCCATAGCGGAAGCTTCCCACAAAAGGCCGGTCGCTAGTGAGGAGGATCTCAGAACTTTTGAGCATCTGGCTGTCGAAGATCCTGTGGAAAACATTATTGCCGCATTCGGTCCACGATCCCAAGATCACCCGAACGGACGGGATTTTGACTGTAAAGTAATCTCGTTCGAGAATCAGCCGCTCAGTCTGTTGGAGCCTGACGAGACTGATCGCGATAGTGACAGGAACGATGGAGATGAGATATTCTTCGAGGCTGTGCAGGGGCCGCCCGGGTCGAAAAAGAGGATGGCGCTCCACCGCAAAGTCGTGAGGAAAAGAGGGCCAGATAAATGGGCCATCCGCACTAGATTCTCGGGGCAACAGTGTACGGCATTCCCCGGCGAGTACAAAGCAGCACACAAAATACCTGTCGAAAGTTTTCAGAAAGCCATGCGAACAGAGGACTTATTTACTCGGGTCGTCCTGAGACTCTCTAGCGGCAAAGTCAGCAACGATGGAGAGACGCGTCTGCAAGAGCAGATAGAAGAGACAGTCGCCAAAGCCCTGGCTCAAACGTTTCACTACATGATCCGCCTTGGCTGTAGTTTTGGATACCTGACCGCTGGAAAATCACTAGTCTTTCTACATATTGGAGACGATCCCAAAGTCCTATACTACCACGTATCCCAACCGGAGGACGACGCTAAAAGCTCGGACGGGTCGATAGATCTATTTCACACTGCCGTCGCTCAGCTGGCAGCGTTCTGTCTACAGACCTGCCGAGACTCTGGCAAGCCTGATCTATGGAAAGAGAGAGCTTTCTCGCAGTTGAGGGAGTGGCCACAGCCATACGCTGAGATGCGTGGCGGAACAACAGAGGAAGAATCGCCTCAGTCAACGTGCTCTGCTTCCTCCTATCCTGGATCAACCACGGCTACACAAGAGCTTACGGTAGAGCTACGGCGAACAACAAGAGCATCGTGTAAGCCCACGCTGGAGCCGAGCACCAATGACACCAGCGATGATGACATAACCGGTGGCCCCCGTAGACGAACTGACGGTCTGCAACCGTCGCTGAGAGTGACGCATCCCGGATCTAAGAAACGGAAGGACGTTCCATCGGGAAGTGATGAGACTAGAAGCAGTGAGGAATTGGAGGTCGAGACTCGCCCCTATTGTACACAAGAGTGTATGCTGGGTCTCAAAAGACATGGGCATCTAGATGAGAAATGCCCGAATGTGGCACTGCATTGCCGTGCCTCTAGAAACATGTCACATCCCATCGATACAGTTCGCCTCAGGGAGCTTATACGAGAGGAACTGCACCGGCCCGTCCATCGTCTGCGTTCTGTCAAACCTCTGGATCGCGACGGTAAATACGGAGAGACAGGAGCGCTCTTCAAGTTATCCCTAAATCATTATGGATACACATTCGTTGGGAAAGGAACCTTTGCTGCAGCTACGAAGAGACTACGACATGAAGCGGAGGTCTATACGCGCCTAGAACCACTACAAGGCCACGTTGTCCCCGTTTGTTTGGGGAGTATTGACCTGGATATGCCGTATCCATTGGCTGCTGCTGATGTTGTTCACATGTTGCTCATGTCATGGGCGGGAGATGCGCTCACACCTGGCGATGACTTCTCGCCAGAACTGCCACGATTCCAGGAGTTGCTTCGTACATGTGGTGTCATCCATGACGATCTTAGGCAGCAAAATCTTGTCCGAAACTATGAGCAGGGACATATCATGCTCATCGATTTCAACCTAGCGATTATACTGCCAGCCATGCGGCACAAGCGAGTAGATGGGCTGTCTCACAAGAGAAAGAAGCGTTTGCGTGGCTCAGCCACCGGCAACGCTTTTGATGAACCCCGATCTCTGAAGCAGCCTAGGCGCCATGGTCATGCTGGTCGAGTTACTTAGCCGTTCAGCATATGTATCGAATGGGCTGCCAGAGTATGTAAGATTTCGCCGCTTGCACACCTCCTGTCCCTGGAGCTTTATGAGCTGCGAACCTGCCATGGGGGTGGAATGTTAATCGTGTTTGGTGTAGATAACGTCTGTACAAATTCGCTCAAAAACACCATCGGGGCGAATGCCATAGACAAGGAGGTCCATCGCCTTTAGGAGTCTAAGCGGGTTACACATCTGGGATAACGACAGCTTGAAGTGGCGTGTTGAGCGAGGAAATTGCACGTTGACCTTGTATTTCTTGCGTAGCACCAACCTACAATGTGACGGTGGGATGCTCAGTGTCGAACAAGCGTCGGCTTGACTGCCTAGTCAGCAGGTACATGCCTGGCTACCCTGCATTTGCTTCGAACCATTTCCCAGGAAATGAACTTGATCAGAACACATAAGTCTGGCATCGATTTCCAATAGCTTGTGGTCTTGTTCCAAGGCTTAGTACTAGTATACAGGGCTCAGTCTTCAATAATCTCCGTCCGGTTAGTCCAACGAATTAGATTAGCATCAAGAAATGCTTTCATGTCATCGCCGTCCTTAAACTCGGTGAGGTCAACAAAGTCGACTCGTGCCTCTTCTACTTCCATAGCCTCCGAATATAGCTTAACAGACCGATCGTGATGGAACATATCTTGCATCGTTGCATCGAGCTTCACTTTCGTGTCGACAACCTCAGTCAGATCAATATATCTGATTTGCGATGACCGGGCGGCAGGCTTTGGGGGACGTCGAACAGATCGGTCGTGGTGGAGTGTCTTCACGATAGCACCAGGCGCTCTGGCCTTCGGGTTCCGCTGACCATCAGGCAAACATCTATAGCCACGGTAATGCCTTCGAACCACCGCCTCTCCGGTGCCCTGGTCGGCATGTTCGATGGTGACGTGAAAACGCTTCAGCTCAGGAATAAGGGCTCCTATGGCATCGCTCCCATATGAGATAGACTCGTGGGATGAAGGGTTTGCCGAGCTCATGTTGGGACTTGGTGGACTTGGTGGATTGGGAGTGAGATGAAAGGGGGAGAAGAAGACGGACATGTTAAGGGGACTCTGCTGCTTTAAATACTTGTTCTGTGTCGACATGTGACAGGTTTATTCTATGTCGGAAATATTTGGTAAGGTTGTTGGATGGCATAACCTGGCTACGAAGGTATGCGTGATTCAAGCCATCACTTGCCAAGTTTAGTGATATGACACACAAGAGGGCCAACGCCCCTTTCAATCTATTTGCTAATGAGTGTTTGAGGGTACTAACGAATGAAATATGAACAAAAAATGATGAGCCAGGTATTTGGCGTTGCGAACTGGAGGTTACCATGAAATAGTTTGAGTCTGTGGTAAGCTTGACTCTCTGCAAACACAGCCGCCGTTGGGAACTAGAGGATGACAAACTACTCAAACAAAAAGGGTAGTGACACTACTGACTACCAGAGGTAGAGACCATCCCATTGTTCGAAACTGATTGGACAGTAGCCGACTTTCGTAACGACATGCCGATCTCTATCGCAGCTTTGGAGTTCCATGGGTTTGGGTTAGTAGGTGTGCAAGGTGCTCCAGGCCCTTCGTCCTCCTCATCTAGTACAGGATCGGCATAGTTCAGCTGGGCTATGTTAGAGCTCATGATACCAAAGTGGAGGGAGGTCAAGAACTGACCATTTCAACTGCCTCTTTGAGCGTCTGTCTTGCTTCAGCACGGAGTCTCTGGGCAGTTGCTTTAGACTCGTGCCAGATATACTCAGACTGGCTCAACTGCCGCACCACATTCTTTGACTGGCGATCTATAGATAACATTCTGGTGACAAGTTTGTCAAGAGTGGCTACGAACTCGGCCTTTGTTGGGGATTTCTGAGCCATGATAGTGTTTGATAGCTGTAAGTGTATCAGGAGTTCGCCTCATCTGGTCTCCCCAGAGAGGCTTTATATCTCAATGAGCAATCCACGACCTCATTATATCTATTTTAAGTAACCCCTCACGGTCTATAAATAGAGTGCTATCTTTCTTTTTGGCACATGGTCAGGGTGTTGAACATGTGTTCTAGAAGTGCGTTGTGGCTTTTGTCTATAGTCCATTATAATCTACGCCTGCGGTGTAGGAATACGCATCCGAGTTTGAAGTGTGTTTACGTAAACCATCCATCTACAGTACAGCTGAGTTCTCACAAGCGATCTCAAAACAAATAAAATGATGTTTCATGTATTCAAAGAGTAGCACTGCACGTAATAAACTATGACTGGTCCGGCTCGGACTTAGGAATGTCTGAGGGTGAGGAACTGCTAGACAGTTCGACAATGGTTTCCAGCCTTTGAACAACCCCGCTCTTAGGGGAATCTTCTTTCTCTTCAGATACGTCATGTGTAGTCGACTCTACATCTGTGTTCTTGTACGTGGTGGTGGGACCGACATCTCGAGGCATCTTCCTATATGTTAGCGCATCTCTAGAGTGAGCAAAGGGGAAGCTACCAAGTGACCCATGAGTAAGTTAAGTCGCTGGTTTTCCATTGTGACAGAAGTGATACGCTCCTGCTGAGCATTGACTAGAGCGCGCAGCTGCTGTATCTCAACATAGAGATGTTGACTTCGTTCTACCTCACCCACGTATGCACCCTGCCATGCCCAGCATGCGCATTGGCACTCTAAGAGTTGGTTGCAGAGTTGGTTGAAGTCTGCAGTGGTGTCTGTGTTCTCGGAATTCATCTTGACGGTGATGCAGGCAATTGGTAATTCTGCATCTTGAAGCAAATACAATATCTTGATGCCTTTTCTTATACGAAGCATCCATAATTTGAGCAAGAACGTGAAACATGATTAAGCAATCAGTATTATGATGGTGGGATGGTTGACAGAACCGGAGTGATGGCAAGGCCCGGGTGTCAGAATAGCGGGCGGTAGCGAATAGCCCAATGAGAAAGAATGTTCTGAGTGGCCAATCGCGATGTTCCCATCGAGGTACTGACCAAGTTTCGTTTTGAGATCTACCTATCAGATTACTCTTTGCAACGCTCCAATTGGGATGTAGAGATATGCGCCCAGTACCTAACAAAGTTACCATTCTCATGCTAGGATGGAGAAAGAAGATCGGTTGGACAAGAAAGTGCCTGCGCAGGCTCTCCATAGTCGAGTCGAAGATTCGCCAAATTGAAAAAAGCATGTGTGAGATCATGTATATCCCGCTTTCTGGTCTCTATATTTCCGATCCGGTCCTCCACTACTTGCTATTTGTCACACATGGATCGTCGAAACGAAACGCTGTCAGCATTACTGCTGGACTACGAAGCTAGCCTCAAAGCAAGGCTAGCCCACCGCGCTCATGAAGACCTGAGGGCCGAGGCAACTCTGGCATCGACGCTTCAAGAAGTGCAGAGTAACATCGAGATCGATCAGTCGAACTTGGACGAAGAACAGATACAGCTCAAAGACCAGGTCTTAAAGTTGCACACTGAAGCGCTTGCGATTCTTGACATGCTCAACGACAAGTTTAGACAGAGCGAAGAGTTAAAAAACAAAGCTGACACGTTGGTGACTTTTCACATAAAAGATTCACAAGAAGCTAGACGAAACTTGGATCGAGCGAGGAGTTGTGAGGATGTGGATCACCGCAACGCACTCGTGGCCGAAATTGTATGCTACCTGATAGACCTTGGAGTCCCACGATACTAAATATCACCAGGAAGAACTAATCACGGATCGGCCGAGAAAGAAGCATCGCAACAATGATATTCAGGACAATTGTCCTTCACTTCCGCCGACAGTCAACACAGATTGAGAGACCAGCTCTTTACCTTTCACATTCAAGCCTACATAACCTGTATATCAAACAAATTTCTTCCATACAATACCGTTACCAAGAAGCCGAACTATTTTCAGGGTGCCGTCGGTCTTCGCCCGTGTGTGACTCCGAAGAATTCCACCACCTTATGTTGGGTTTGGTGAAGAAACGACGTGTTGTAGTCTATTGCTGATAGTTTGAATGTCGAGACTGCCTCTAAGACGTTGAGGTGGCTCCTAGGCAATGGACTACTCCAGAGGGGGCTAGCGCTTGATCGTGTGAATAACTGCCCTACCAAAGAAATCGATCTGTTGCGCGTCTCAATCGCTCTGGGGGGTAGGTGGAGCGCGTTGTATACCTGCGCACTGGCTCGACTTCGTCATCGTAATCTTCGTCGTATCTAGCTCTGGAATTTGTACCTCTACGCTCAGCTCGTTCGTTATGGTAGTACTGCCCCATATCAAATTCATCGGGTCCATAGTCGAAACCTCTTTGCCTATCCTCATAGTCGTCTCTCCTTCGGCGTCCACCGTAGTGTTCTATCGGCCTTCGGAAATCTGTATCCCAATTTAATCTGTGACTGGCCTCTTCGGGATCTGCCGTCCTGCGTCTTCTGGTATCCTCCCTTCTTCTGGGTGACAACTCTTGGGGTTCTGAGTAAAAGCGACGTGAGCTCGTAGCAGGCAGACCATCAAGGGGCGAACGTCTCACAAGGTTTCGCCGATCTGGCGATGGGGACCTTGAAACCCCTCTCGTTCCTGTGAACCTGGTCTGTCTTCTTGACCTCAGCTGCTCTCCTGGGACTCTCTCAGGTCTAAGCGTTGGCTCTGGTCTTTGTGTACGTGGCGCCGGTATCCGGAGGGGTAGTGCTTGTGGTCGTGGCAAGTTCCTCACGGGTGTTTGTCTCGGGGTAGATCGCTGCTCAATTTCGCGTATCACCGAATCCTGGCGCTCACGCTTTATCATCTCGTCCTTGATACTAGGTAGGCCGTTTTCTAAGCGTGGAAAGTTCCAAGAGGGTCGCGCTCTTCGATCACCTCTTACGCTGATGTCGCGTATCAACATATCTGTGGGATCCTTTTGGCATGCAATCTCCACAGCCGACTTTGTGAACCACCTTTCTACCCCGTTGATCATCCACATAAGGAGTATATCCCCGCTTCTCCGACGTCTTCCTTCACCAAAGGCAATATCTACTGGTGGGTTCCTCAAAATGTCTCGGTTGTTCAGATTGATTGCTTCTCCAGGTGTGAGTTGTGGTATATCTCTGTCCTCATTTGCATATGTAGCTTGGACTAGAGTGTATGTCCGGGATGGAAGGATCCGATTGCTAGCCCCCAAGGGCCCCGGAAGGCTGAAGACATAAGAGCCTCCCTTACTCCTCCCTTGGAGTAAAGCCCAGCTTCGTTCGTCGTCTCGGGACCAATCTATAATCTTATACCATCGCTCGGGGAAAAAAGACTTTGCTGGTATGGGATCTCTGTCCATACCGCGGTCTAAGCATGGTGGTCTGTCCATGTAACCCTGGGCGTCTGGTGGGTGAGTTAGTTCCCAAGCATCAGGATCAAAGGACCAATAATCTAGATGTACTTGGCTGCCATCTTCTTGGCCGTCATCTTCTTGATCGTTACCTCCTTGGTCGTCACCTCCTTGATCGTCACCTTCTTGGTCGTCACCTCCTTGGATTTCACCTCCTTGGTCATCGTTTCCTTGGTCATCATTTCCTTGATAGTCATCGCTATCCTGTCTGTTGATCCGCACATTACGAGCTTCTCTTTCCATTCTTGTAGCTTGTATGGACTCTTCAATCAACTCCATTGCATTGATGAGTGAGTCGTAAGTATCTCCGCTACACTTACTTACCTCATCCAAAACCTCGTCAACGCAGTCCTCGATCTCACGTAACTCCTCTTCAGCCTGCTCCCAGGTCATTGCCCGAGTATTGACATCAAAATTTGTAATTCTTGTATTCAGCTGGTCGACGTGTTGTCGAGCGCGAACAACATCAGTATCATTTGTTGTATGTTGGGAAATAGTATCGTCATCCACTACATCATTGTTGTGAGATTCACCACCTCCTGTTAGAAGATTGTTACCTTTGGATAATGGCGAGGGTGTATTGACAACGGCAGCATTGGTGCCAGTTGGTCTTAAATATCCAAGAATTCTCGAGGCGATTCCAGATCGAGAAGATTCTGGCTCTGTTTGGGATTCATGAGTCTCTTGTTCTCCGGAAGGAATTTGCTCTTCATGGTCTCTCGATTTGGGGTTGTCCCCATGCTCAGGAGCGTCCTCAAACTCAAGAGCCTCTTCCCATTCAGGAGTCTCTTCTTGTCTTGGAGTGGCTTGTTTTGGGGTGGCTTGTTTTGGGGTGGCTTGT